>NC_054702.1:108449226-108741726 GCF_016097555.1 Gigantopelta aegis | reverse complement strand
GTTCACTCCATTGCTGTGCGGAGTACTCTGGCTCTCCGGGAGAGTGAAAGGAACGCGCTCTAAATGTACCCATGCTCTAAACACACTTTATTAACTCACACAAAAGTATGAAATAGTTACACGCCTGTGAAGAAGTATTAGAAATGGTCTAAAACATAAATAATGATTCATATTTACATTACAAGTCCCGTTTTCCCACATTATCTACACAATCTTACAAGCAGTGAATGAGGGTATCCTCGTGACGGACACGATAGCGGACACGCAATGAGCCAATCTAATTAAAATTAGCTCCACTGGTTAATTACTATTAATTACTTACTTTTTTTTTCAAATCAATTTTATTTAGCCACAGCTGTGATCATCCATTGGCTGAAACATGATATATATACAATGCGCAACAAATGGTAACATGGATATGATAAATATTATATAAAAATATTAATACACTTATGACCTATAATTAATACTTAATTAGAGGAGGAAACATGAATTATGATATGAATTCTTGACGACGCTGCATAGAAAAATAGATAAATTTAGCTAGGTGTAATGTTTGCAATTTTGATTTTAATGATAGCAAATTAGTAAGTTTGTTCATTGAAGGCCATGAACAGTAACATTTTTTTTTAATATTTGACTCTAAGGTCTCTATAACATGGACATACAAGCACAAAATGATATTCGTCCTCTATATTATTAGTATTACATGCTGGACATATTCTTTGTTGTCTGGGAATATTTTCAAATCTACCTTTCTCAATATTAATATTTAGTACACCACATGTAAGATTAAGCAAGGCAGTACGATACTTCAGTGCCAAAATATTGTCTAAATATACTTCAAAAGTGTAATCACATTTATATTTACAGTACAGTTCTAAACGTGAGAACGTAGACAACTTTGCTATAGTATTTTGGACGTACTGATCTCTAAGACGTTGTTTTAGAACTTGAGCAGGTACATGTAAAACGTCCTCATTATCCCATGTATCAATAAAACCAAGTTCATATAAAATAGATTTTACGTATGATACCCAGTTTTTAAAATTTCTGCTACAGTTCATACCATGTCGTAAAGTTCTATACATTTTGTATAACATAGAAGTTTGATTACAGATAATTTTCCGCCAATATAATAAAAGTCTTTGTTTACATAACACAGAAATAGGTATTCTTCCTAATTCAGCAAAAACAGCTACATTGGGTGTTCTCGCTTTCACTTTTAATTACTAGTAGACCAGTAGGGCTAATTTTAATCTGATTGGCAATGAGTGATTGGTTTGCGTCTTGTTAGTGAATACCACGCTTCGCTAACCTAGCGTGGACGCAGATACCACGCAAACCCCGCGCAACGCAAAAGTGTCGTGAATAAGGCCCCTGGGCACACAGTGACCTCAGCTATCTGGGCTTTCTGTCCAGATAGTGGCTTAGTGGTTAGTGAGAGAGAAGTCGTTACCCACCGAGTCGTTTAAATTCGCTCTGGGTGGGAGCCGGTACCGGGCTGCAAACCCATTACGTACCAGCTATATGTCCGATAGCTTAACCACGACACCACCGAGGCCGGTCCGCCTCTCACGTAAGAGGAATCATAATACAATATGGTACGTAATACCTATATTATAAGCGTACGAGACAGGGGGCAGGGAGGGGTGGGGCATATAGTGCTGGAGAAAAACGTCAAAATCGGGCATAAATTATACAGATATTCTCGCAAAATGTGCTAACCTGAAACCTTTTTACCATTTATTTCCATCATTCTACCCTCAAAATGCGTGGTGATTCGTTTGCAACACTATATAGCTGTTTGGTAGTAATGCTAATATGAACAAAGGTTGATATTCAGATGCGGACATTTTCGTTTAATTCTGGCAAAAGCCAGTCTTCCCCCCCCCCCCCCCCCCCCCAAACAAAAATGGGAGCCCGTATGCCTATGACCTAAATAGTCCGTTACAAAACAGGCTTCTCAAAAAAAGCACCACATTATGTAAAGTCCTCATCGATTTGTTCTTCTTTTCAACGGTAAGAGACATATGTACATACGTAGTTACAACAGTGCTGCAACTCTCCAGCAAATCCCGGATAATGTCACCGTAACCTGTTCTAATCCCGCGGGGGCATCTGAAGGCCAATCCTAAGGGACCGTGTAAGATTTAAAATTAGCCAGCACTCGTGGTTCTGCTTGACTGGTCAAGTACAAATACACAGGCTGGAGCTTGATTAAGACTTGACTAGGTAGTCCATTCCCCGGCCACAACACTGGAGACAACATGAAAAGTCTGTAGATGTCTTAGTTCGAACACCTGGGTGAGTATGTATGTTATATAGTATAGTACCATCTTCGTAAAGTTGACTGGTACTATAAGTTTAAAATGTATAATAATAATGTTGTTAGTTAATACCGGGTAGCTCAAATTGTTGTAGTTGAGTCTGAAGAAAACGCATTTAAAAAAGACAGCATTTTGATCCTGTGTGTCTCCCCAGAAAAAGATGCGATACCCACGAAGAACTATGCTAAGAGTACTAGTATTTGACAAAGAAACTGATAAATTAGGGACCCCACCCCACCATATATATATATATATATTTGGGGTGTTTTTGGTATGGAGATGGCTGATATTTAAATTTTAGATATGTTAACATTTTAAAAACATGCAAGAACAAAGCCGTTTATTAGTTTTATACCATGTACGTCTGGAAAACCCCAACCCCAAAACACCACAAAAATGTGGTATATAAATGTATGATGTCGAAACGTAAATGGAAACATTTAAATAGGGTAACTCACAAATAAATTTAAACAGTTAATGTGGTGTGCCATTTGATCAAGACGGTGTTGTGTCTTGAGAAAAAAATGTGAAAAGGGGGATGTTAAAAAACAACAACACTTTAAAAAAAACCCCAGAAACACAATTATATTGAAACAAATATGACTTGATATGTTAACAGTTTAGTTGTTTTAATTTAAAAATTAAAAACAAATTAACACTCTGCCAAAATGCACCTGGAGGTGTCCGTGTATTAATAAATAATAGTCTAAATACCGGCGTCCAATCTGATAAAAGCTTTGACCTTCAATTAATGAGGGCGACTAATGGAAACTTATGAAATGGTCTGAGAATGAGCTATTTAGCTGAAAGTGGCGCGACAACCACCTAGAGAGTGGCCGTTGAGTGCATAAAGACTGGATTTGTTCATGAGTAAAGTTTGTTTTGTTTAATGACATCACTAGAGCTATTAACTATTGGTAATTTTGACATGTAGTCATCAGAGGAAACCCGCTAAAATATGTTTCTAATGCAGCAAGGGGTCTTTTATATGGACTTTCCCACAGACAGGAAAGCATACCACGGCCTTTGACCAGTTATGATGTTTCATGAATAAGACGCTTAAATCGTGTGTTTTTTTCTCTCAATATTTTACATATAAAAAATACTGCAACAAAATATTAATAATATATACAAAGACTAACATGCTGACAAAAAAATAAGTCCTTATATATTAAGATTATGGGTTCTATTTTCATTTTAACTTGATTTTAGTGCTTACATTCAATTAAGATTCAAGCACGCTGACCTGGACACACACCTCACACTGCTCACCTAGAACAACATGTTAATTACTAGTTTTAGTGATTAATTAAAGATAATTATATGTAGTGGCCATATACCTCTCAAATGAGCCGTAAAATTCAATCTTGTGAACCAATACCGGGGTGCGAACCCAGAACCTACCAAACTTCAGGTCGACGCTTTACCCACTATACCGCAGATACTGGGTATGGGAGATTCAATCCAGACTTCAGGTCGACGCTTTACCCACTATACCACATATACTGGGTATGGGAGATTGAATCCCGACTTCAGGTCGACGCTTTACCCACTATACCACAGATACTGGGTATGGGAGTGTCACGGGGATCCTATAATACCCGTAACTGAATGAAACACGATTTTCCAAATATCTCTCCTAACTGTATATCTATTAGATCTCTCTGTAACAGGCAGTTATACACGCTGGCTCGTCTAGGTATGATCAGAGATAAGATCTTATATAAAGTATATATTATTATAGCACGTTTAGTTCACTAGAAAACACAACAAAAACACAATACACTTTGGAATCTGTATTAACCTACGCTGACAATGTACTGCCGCAGTAGTTAATTAACAACAACAAATAATAACAACCCAGAACTGATCATTTTAATTAGTTAATCTCTAGGTGTCTAGTTTACACAATATTGTAATCACTTCACCGTGACACAACACCCACACGTGTGATAATTGAGAAACGCTTCCAGGAGAACTTAATTAATAAAGGAATTACAACTCTATTCCTAACTGGTTAATTCTTAATTAACCCTTACTACTCATTCAGTAACGTGTGATAATTGAGAAACGCTGCCAGGGGAACTTAATTAATAAAGGAATTACAACTTTATTCCTAACTGGTTAATTTTTAATTAACCCTTACTACTCATTCAGTAACCTTGTAACACAGAATTAATACTGGTACCTATCACAATAAAGACAATAACCTACAGTTTACCTAGGTCCTCTAGGATGACTGGCTAAGCCTTAATAATTATTTTGGACAGTGAGCCTACAGATTACTGCGTCAGATGACCGGCAGCACCGTCTAAATAATATTGGTATAATACAGTATTAAAATATTTAAAGTCACATCAATCACATTAAGGTTATACAACAGAGCAGAAATAATATATAATTACCACGTCCGGGCTGAACTCGTATATTTCGTTCAGTGGACGACGTCCGTTTCCCCTGCAGCCTTCCTATGTTTCTCCCTGATATCTCTAAAACCCTAGCTATTTATCATAAAACCGGAATATCGCCTGGGGTTACATCGCGGCACCTCACGTATCATGTGGATTTTCCACAGCGACCAAGACGGCATATCTTTCTTTGAAGCCTAGACTTACTGACGCCTAGTCCGCCAGCAATACCCCGAACGTACCGAACTAGCGGAGGTATTACGTAACTACTGGCCACCTGGGCTTAAGTGCATATTGGAACTGCACACGGCCCTCTAAAACAATTAATATCGCCACAGGCGAAAAGAAATTAAGAGCATGTACCGTCACACACCCCCACCTCAAAAAGGATATTTCCTCTACTCTAGGAATAGGGAAATATACTACATTAAAACAAAACGTGCGTTAACCGACGCATCCGGGAATTTATAACACATAGTAATAAGGTGACTACCAGTAATCACACTGAGTCTCTGAGTCCCTGGTATACAATAAAATATATAAAAATAAAACAGAAATCAAGAACGTCAACACATTATCACAACGTTCAACTTCGGGACAGGGCATCAGCGATTACATTGGATGTGCCCTTGATATGTTCAGTAGTAATTGGGAATTCTTGCAGAAGAAGACTCTCTGGTTGGTGGCTTTCATTCTGTGAATGAAAGTAAGCGGATTATGATCAGTAAGGACCACCACTTGATGCACTGCCGATTTCACGTAGATCTGAAAATGCTTCAGAGCTTGTACCATGGCCAAAGCTTCCTTCTCTATAGTGAAATAGTTCACCTGGTGTTTGTCAAACTTTTTGGAGAAGAAACTTACAGGATGGTCCAGTCCATTTTCGTCTTCCTGGAACAGCACAGCTCCAGCTCCCACGTCACTGGCATCCACAGCTAGCTTGAAGGGCACTCGTTAGTCTGGTGCTGCCATCACGGGAGACGAGGAGCCCATCTGCTTGAGACGGTTGAATGACTTCTCGCATTCATCTGACCACTGGAACTTTGTTTCCTTCTTTTTCAGTGTCGCACGTTTTCCAGGTTTTCTCCGATAGGCATGCTGTCGAATCGGTGTAGCGTTGGGTTCCAAGCGCACATCCTGGCTTAAAGTATTGGTAACCGTTGGAAGGTCCTGACAAATGGAAACATTGTCTTGTATCAGCGTAGTCAACTTTTCTCGCTGGGGGCTCAAGTCTGCTAAAATCTGGCTGTTGGTTAATTTGATCTCTGCAGTCTTGACGTCATCACAGGAAATTGAGTGACTCTCAGTTTGGACCGGTAACTCTGGAACTATCGGCAGTCTGTCAAAATAACCTTTTAGCAAATTGATGTGACAATACCTACGTTTCCTAACCCTATCAGGAGTGTTTATCACATACCCTGTCTCATTAACCCGTTTGTGCACAACATAGGGCCCGAAATACCTGCTCTGCAATGAACCCCGTTTAATGGGAAGGTACAGCAGCACCTTATCCCCTGGTTTAAATTCCCGACCCCTAGCCTTCCTATCAAACACTGATTTTATTTAGCTCTGAGCATTGCTCAGTCGCTTCCTAGCTAGTTCGGTTGCCTGCCACCTCCTATCTCTAACTCTCTTATTCATTAATACTCCCTTGTCCTCAGTTAACAATGTAGTGCGAGCTGCCAACAAATTTGGATCAGCCACCTGCTCTAGGATTAACTCTTTGTCTATTACAAGTTAAGTCCCCTCTATCAAACACAACTGGTTCATTTACCCTTTGCGAGAGGTCAACAGGTTCCACCACATTTAGTTCGTCAGTTGACTTATCTACCATTTTACTGATAACCTCATCCACTCCAATTTCATGGCTCACACACGTATCAGACAATTCACAAATATCCTCTGGGTCTTGTGTTACCCTTCTGGCCATAGCCCTAGTCATTACACACGCAGGATATCTAGTCTCATCAACGTCACACTCTTCTATGGGTAAAGGGCTGTCTTCAATTAACAATTGGTCACATTTCGGCTGACAACACTGACTAGTCAAATCATTACCCAACAAAACTCCTATGTTTTCAACAGGCAAGTCCTTCACAACACCCATAACGACTGGTCCCGTCACAAACTTCGAACACAAGAAAACGTTATGTAACCGGACAACCATTTTTTTCTCCAGTAACCGAGGTTAAGGCCAAACTACGTCCTGTATCTGAATTCTTAATACCAGCTAAACACTTTGACGTTATAAGCGACTGACTACAACCAGTATCTCGACAGACTGATATTGCCTTAGGACACAATTCTTGTTTCACATCACAGACCATACCAGTGGACACATACGGGTTTACTTTCTCTGCCATGGGACTAACCATTAACTCTCTCGCTAACGGAGCTGACCTCACTAAACCGACCACTTGCGCATTATCGTGTTTCCTTTTAAAACAGTCCCCGACAAGATGGTTATCCTTTTTACAGTAACTGCAATGTGGACGAAAAGTTCGTGCATTGGCTGATAATGCAGGCTTATCCTTACTTTGCCCACCAGGTGCATTCCTTGCCTGACTAGCTGACCAACTAGAAGACTCTCCCCGATAGTTACTTTCCCGGGAAAAACCTGGCTGAAATTTCTTCTTATCACCCTGTTGTAAAGAGCTACCCTGTACTGCCTGAGCTTTGTGTATTAACACGTAGTCATCTGCCACTATGCCTGCCTCCTCTATCCTTTTGACATCACGATCCTCTAAATGAATACGTAAGGTAACTGGTAATCCATTTTTAATGTCCTGTAAGATCAACAACTCCCGTAACTCGGTATATGACTCTACCTGATGAGACACCACCCATTTATCAAACATCCCTGCCTTCTTAGCCACAAACTCACTATAAGACTGACCCTGCGTTTTTCTCAACTCGCTATACCGTAAACGATAATCCTCAGGTCGTAATTCATACGCCCTCAACACTGCCGCCTTAACTAGGTCGTACTGACTTGCTCGCTCATCACTCATTGAATTATAAGCCTTCCCCTTAAACTTAGACACGGCTAACAATGTCCACTTAGACTGCGGTCAATTTAGCTGCTTAGCGGCCCGTTCAAAAAGTTGGAAGAACATCTCTCTCTCTCTATCTCTCTCTCTATATAATGCACGTTCTTCTCTTTCGTACTCAAGCTTTTTAAAAGCTAATTGTTGTTCCACACTTAACTCATTTATCTCTATCTCTGGAACAATCTCAATGTCTTCCATAACAGGACTATCACCAAAAACTTCCTGGATAATAATTGTCCTTATATCTCCTAAGGTTTTAGCTGATGTTAAATCAATTTCTCGCTCACCCGCGATTTCAACTAACTCGGCCTTACGTGCTCGCTTAATCTCCACTACACTGAGCGTAGGCCTATCCAGCAAATTCTTATCCATGTTTAGATATGACGCACTTATTAATTAATTTTCTAGTGAACAACGTTGCTACTTCTAGTTATTTGTAAAAATAATTTATAAAGCCCCCATTTACAAACAATACTTTTTTTAAATATGCGTGTCCCGTTTCAGATCCCGGACGGGCCCCCAATTTTCACTCCTGTCACGGGGATCCTATAATACCCGTAACTGAATAAAACACGATTGTCCAAATATCTCTCCTAACTGTATATCTATTAGATCTCTCTGTAACAGGCAGTTATGATCAGAGATAAGATCTTATATAAAGTATATATTATTATAGCACGTTTAGTTCACTAGAAAACACAACAAAAACACAATACACTTTGGAATCTGTATTAACCTACGATGACAAATGTACTGCCGCAGTAGTTAATTAACAACAACAAATAATAACAACCCAGAACTGATCACTTAATTAGTTAATCTCTAGGTGTCTAGTTTACACAATATTGTAATCACTTCACCGTGACACAACACCCACACGTATGATAATTGAGAAACGCTTCCAGGAGAACTTAATTAATAAAGGAATTACAACTCTATTCCTAACTGGTTAATTTTTAATTAACCCTTACTACTCATTCAGTAACCTTGTAACACGGAATTAATACTGGTACCTATCACAATAAAGACAATAACCTACAGTTTACCTAGGTCCTCTAGGATGACTGGCTAAGCCTTAATAATTATTTAGGACAGTGAGCCTACAGATTACTCCGTCAGATGACCGGCAGCACCGTCTAAATAATATTGGTATAATACAGTATTAAAATATTTAAAGTCACATCAATCACATCAAGGTTATACAACAGAACAGAAATAAAATATAATTACCACGTCCGGGCTGAACTCGTATATTTCGTTCAGTGGACGACGTCCGTTTCCCCTGCAGCCTTCCTATGTTTCTCCCTGATATCTCTAAAACCCTAGCTATTTATCATAAAACCGGAATATCGCCTGGGGGTACATCGCGGCACCTCACGTATCATGTGGATTTTCCACAGAGACCAAGACGGCATATCTTTCTTTGAAGCCTAGACTTACTGACGCCTAGTCCGCCAGCAATACCCCGAACGTAACGAACTAGCGGAGGTATTACGTAACTACTGGCCACCTGGGCTTAAGTGCATATTGGAACTGCACACGGCCCTCTAAAACAATTAATATCGGCACAGGCGAAAAGAAATTAAGAGCATGTACCGTCACAGGGAGATTGAATCCCGACTTCAGGTCGACGCTTTACCCACTATACCACAGATACTGGGTATGGGAGATTGAATCCCGACTTCATGAAGATCAGGCAGGCGTGCTTCATCACGACTTGCTCCATAACGGCTTGTAATTAGGACGATCAATACTTAGTCTGTGTTACCCTGTCCTATCATATCCTGTTCTATCCTTATATTCATACTAGCACACTAACATTTCACAAAACACGTGGGCTTATTGTGGGTACGTATATATTCCGTATAGTACTTGCCTAACAAACATTGTGATAATTATGGGGAAGTGGACCCATTACCTTTATATTCACATTTTACTAGTTCATCAAGATAAACGTATCCGGCACGATATTTATTATTGTGATGTGTATTGCTGTGCCGTCCAATAAATGTCATAATGTTAAAAAAACGGACCGTAGATGTTTACCTGGGTGAACTAACATTTTACATACAATAATTAGATATTTGATATTATTGGCAAATATATTTTGTGACTTTTAAGGGTTTTATTTAAATTAGATATTTGCAAATTCTTTTTTATTTATTTATTTTATTCTCTCTTTTTTTTTGTTTCATAAAATACTTTGTAGAGTGAATTATAAAAGGCCACCATTTAAATATGATCATTTGGAAATTATTGCACCTCTTATTTTCAGCTCGACAAGTAATACTTTTATTTTTACACAACATATTTGCTTGAAAACTAAACTAGTGATGGGGGAGGGGGAGGGGGGGGGGGCAGATGACTCAATAGACCCTGATTATAACTGTCCATTTGGATGGTAGGTAACTAGTTTTACGTGCTCATATACCACTGGTGTTTCGAACACGTTCATTTGGTACATTTAGATCGACCCAAATCGAACAATGACTATAACGACGTCGAGCCACGAACCATGAATTCCTGTAACAATTCCTTTTGTTAAGCCGACAGCTGACCATACATTTGTTGCATAAGAAATTACGTCATATTTACCTCAACACAAGTGGTAAATTTCTAATGTCATTTTGAATCATTCTTCATTGCAAATATAATGAACGTGAGGTCATGATAAACTGTGACATGTAATTTACATGCTAGCATTCTTGTTCATCAATAAAATAAGTGTTAAAAGGAACGAAATGGTTTATTTAACGACACACTCAACACATTTTATTTATAGTTATATGGCGTCGGAATCATCATGTTGAGAGTAATGATCCCTATTATTTTAAAACCAAACATCAACTAACTGATTTATATTTTTTACTATCGAGTACATAACATGTTGCAAAGGAAACAGTGAACACAACCATATAAATGATGCGGATGGACCTGCATGTGACAACTTAATAAAACGCCGTCGGGTTGTGTTGAAATAGTTAGATAAAATACTCTCTGTAAAATCTATAAATACATTCGGCTTTGAGACAAAGGGAAGGAAATGTTTTTTAATTATTATTATTTAACGACGCATTCAACACATTTTATTTTACGGTTATATGGCGTCAAACATATGGTTAAGGACCACACAAATATTGAGAGAGGAAACCCGCTGTCGCCACTTAATGAGCTACTCTTTTTCAATTAGCAAAAAGGGATCTTTTATATGCACCACTCCACAGACCAGTCGTGGTGCACTGGCTGGGACGTGAGACAAAGGGATAACAATATAAAAAGAACTATTTAAAACCGTTCAAAACTGTCAGTTGCATATCATATTTGTTAGTATTATTATTATTTTAAAAACTATTATTATAATTATGTTTATTTACTTGTATTCGAAAAATATATGTACATGTAGATTTTTAAAGAAAGAAAACATTCAAATATAATAGGCCTAGTAAACGAATGAATTTTTTAAATGGGGAAAAAATATTTAATAGTAGAAATTGTACTTCTGTATACATACACGTTTTTATCTGTAGCTTTAAACAAATCATTAGATGTTATCTTGTTACTCCGCTTGTTGTCCAATATTATACAATTAATATACAAATGTTAAGTTAATTTTTTGGACAAAGACGTGATTAGTATTTCTAACGGCGAAATTCCTTTAGGCTTGGTCAAGCAACACGGGGGAGTGTTTTACTTAAACCTGCCCTTTTTCTTGCAGCTGGCAAGCCAAGAAATATAAACGTTTCCTGATCTTACAAACACAGCTGGGTGATTGTTGCGAGCTCTGACAACGATGGCGGCTAGTCCTCAAAACATGAGCGGCCTGAACATGTCAATAAGAACATACACCGGACAAAACCTCACCGAAATTATCACACAACTGAATCATAGACGGATGCTGTTCCAAATTCCGGTTATGGTGTTTCTAAGTGTCATCATGGCGATGTCTCTGTTTGGGAACAGCCTGGTTGTGTACGTGTACAAGTCCAAGTACAAGAAGAGGACGTCCAGCTACTTCATCATGGTCTTAGCAGTCGTCGACTTGTGCAGCGCCCTCTGTATTCCATTTGTCGTTTTTGACTTGGCCAATCCTTACATGCACTCGGTGCCCATCATATGCAAGATCAACAGATTCATAGAAGCTTGGACCAGCGCGGCTTCTGGCTTGGTTCTCATGTGTATTACGTTTGACAGGTATTTTCACGTGTGCAATCCACTTGGAATCTACTCAATAAACCAAGCCCAGTCTCTGACAATCGTCATGCTTGCAATGGCAGCAAGTGTATCGTGGCCTATTCTATTTTTGGCGGGAAAGCAGACGGTGCGAACACCAATACCGGGGGTGTTAGGAGAAGACTGTTCCTACAGGGATGGAATGAACAACTCTGTCTACACATTACTCTTCCAGGGTGGACTGTTATTTGCATTTTTTGTGAACTTTTGTATATTTTGTGTTTTTTATGCAAAGATATTTTATGTCATATACAAACGAAGACACATGACAATCGGTGAACAAGTCTCTATAGTACAAGACAACAAACTAACGAAAAGTAAACTCGAGTTCAAATGTCGACTTTATAATAAACCAAACAAAGAGCAAGATGTTACCACAATAAAGAATGAAATCCCTGAAGCGAAACATATGTCAGAAACTAGTCATCAGAAAACAAATGGAATAGAAAGTAATCATTTAGATGAAATCGTCAACAACGATGAGGTTGATTCAAAACCTCTTGCAGTTTTAGATGAAACGGATTTAAAACCAATTCCAGTTTTAGATGGCGTAGATTCAAAACCGATTTCACATTCGACTGAAGACTATTCAAAACCTCATCCTGTATTAAACGGAACTGAATCAAAACCCGTTCCAATATCGGAATCTCAAATTAATGTTGATGTTAACAAAAGAAAGTGCAACGACACATTTCCAGTTGGAGTTCAGAATAGGTCATCTAAAGCCGTGAAGCGGAGCACGATGAAAATTCGCACGACTCGAATTACAATTATTCTGGCTGTAGTTACCCTGGCAACAGTGCTTGGATACCTGCCCTATCTCACGGTCAGTCTGATGATCAACTTCGGCAATCACTTCCAACACGGGATGCCTCTGGCGGAAGACCTCGTATACGAGTTTTGCTCCAAGTCCTACTTCTTGAACGGTGCCGCAAACCCCATCATATACAGCGTCATGAACCCCGTATTTAGACTCGAGAGTGCCGCGGTACTGAAGAAAATTGCTAGCATATTTCATAAAAAAACAATTACCTAATTTTCAGCAATATGCTGTGGTATTGAAGACGTTTGCCAGCATATTTCATAGAAAATAATTTATTTAAATTTCAGCAATATGCAGCGATGTTGAAGAAGTTTGCTAGCATATTTTCAAGAAAATAATTTACCTAAACTTCAGCAATATGTAGCAATATTGAAAAGCATGACAAGCATATTTCATAGAAAATAACTGAGCAAACTTCAGTAATGTGCCGCGGTACTGAAAAAGTTTGCTAGCATATTTCATGGAAAAAAAACTATTACCTAATTTACAGTAATATTGAAGAAGTTTGCTAGCATATTTCATAGAAAATAATTTACCTAAACTTCAGAAATATGTAGCAATATGAAAAGGATGGCTAACATATACGATAGAAAATTATTTATCTAAATTTCAGCAATATGCAGCGATGTTGAAGAAGTTTGCTGGCATATTTTCAAGAAAATAATTTACCTAAACTTCAGCAATATTTAGCAGTATTGAAAAGGATGACGAGCATATTTCATAGAAAATAATTGAGCAAACTTCAGCAATATGCCGCGGTACTGAAGATTACTAGCATGTTTTATAGAAATTAATTTACATAAACTTTAGCAGTATGCTGCTGTATCTTAGACAACTATTAGCTTGTCAAGAGCTCATTTTATTAAAAAATATATAATTTAGCTAAACTTAAGGTCCCAATTTCACAAAACATCGTACGCCTAGTTTTGCACGTAAAAGTAAATCTACGACTAAACCACAATTCTTATTACTATTATTAGTTCAACAAATATAGTTAGAAGAACAAATATTTCATATTCTTTTATCTTTAAAATACTCCAGCTTCCGTGAAATTCTGCGTGAAATTGATGCCAAACACGTGTAAACGCACGACTGGTATAACTGCTAGTATAATAGCAGACGTAAACTTACGATGTTTAGTGAAATGGGCCCCAGCAATATATCAGCATTAAAGACAGTTGTTAGGTCTAAAAAATACAAATATGAACTTTTCTCAAGCAAAACATTTAAAAAATTTTTTAAAACAAACAATTAAAACAATAAAAATAAATAAATCATGAACCCTGATTTTTTTTTTTTGCAAACAGCAATCTTAATTCAGAACACCTCGGCCAATTACGGTTTCTCGGTTTTATTTGAATTAAAAAAAAAGGTTCTTACCTACCCTAATATTTTTTTCAAGGATGAAACCTGAAACACATCGATTATTATTTCAGTACGTGGGTTAATTTATGTACAAACCGTAATACAATTATTTCAACACCGTGACAATGGTGGTTTATTTTATATTAAATATAATATATAATTATTGCTGGCTTACTGGGATGACTATTATTACAAAATATTGCGATGCATCCGCAAAAATCAGGTATGTTTTGTTTCTTCATTTCGAAGACTAATTCCTGACGTGACACGTTAGGTATTACGTAACCACCAGCTCACCAGAGGGCGTATTCACTGGGATGGTACAAAATGGCTGCGCCCGTTATATATAATAGCCGTCACATTTAACCGTTTTATTAATTAACTATACGATTATATTTGTTGATATTAAGCAATAATGTGCATTATATATCGTTGAATACGCATACCAGGTCAAAAGCCTTGATTGTCCCCTCCTTTAAGCCTTAGCATATTTCACCATGTAGCTAAACTTCAGTAAATTAAAAAAATGTATTACCTCGTAAGCTGTTTTGGCAAACTTTTCACATCTATTCTGAACAAAGGAATAACTCACTTTCTCGAATCAACAGAAACACTAAAAGAAAATCAAGCTGGTTTTAGGAAAGGTTATAGCACATATGACCATATTTTCTCCTTATATGCATTACATGAAACAGTGAAACAACAAAAGAAAAAACTTTATTACACATTTATAGATTTTTCAAAAGCATTTAACACAGTATGACCTACAGGCTTGTGGAATTTTTTTTTTATTTAAATATAAATGGTACATTTTTGAGAATTGTTACTAACATGTACAAAGGCATAAAATCATGTGTTAATCACAATAGCAAATGTTCTTTTTTTCTATGTCAAAACGGTGTGCGGCAAGGGTGAGAAACTTTCTCCGATTCTGTTTGCTATATATCTGAATGACCTAGAAGATCTATTAAACGACAAACAATGTGACCGTATTAAACTGAACAATAAAAACAACCCTCATCTACTTATGATAATTACTTTGTTACTTTCTGCTGACAATACTGTTGTTTTAGCAGACTCCCCCGATGATCTCCAGAAAGCTTTAAATGTTTTCTCAGTGGAAATTAATAGTTAATATAGATAAAACCAAAATTGTTATCTTCGGAACAAGGGCATCGCCAAATAAAACATTTTATTTAAACAATATAAAAATAGATATAGTAGACAGCTATAAATACCGTGGCATTTTATTTATCAAAAAACGGGTCGTTCTATCAGTCCAAAAAAGCACCAGTAACTCAAGCTACAAAATGCTTAACTCTTTTAAAAATTAGAATTAGAAACTTAAATATACCCATAAATTGTCAGCTTAAAGTATTTGAAAGCATACTTCTGTATGGATCAGAAATCTGGGGATTCGGCAACAACCAAATTATAGAGCAAATACAGCTACATTTTCTGAGAAATATCTTGAGACTTAGAAAAAGTACTCCATTACCCATGATTTATGACAAATTCGGTATTTACCATTTAGAAATTAAAATAAAAACTAGAATGCTCAGTTTTTAGACTTCACAAGTAAATCAAGCAAAATTTCAGCTATACTATACAAATACATGCTAACAAATGCAACCGAACAAACGGGTAAATTCAAATGATTAAATTACATTAATGAAACTCTAAACAAACTTGAATTGGGAAACTATTTGTTAAGTCATAAAATAATTAATAAAAGTGTTTATTAATGTAATATCTCAAAGGTTAAAATACCAATATCTGCAAATTTGGCGTGATAACTTGAATACCTCTACAAAATGCATTTTTTTATAGAGTATTCAAGACCACATATTCGTTTGAAAAGCATCTTCTTCATTTACTTCATAAAATGATAATTATTTTAAGTCGCTTGCAAACAAGTAATCATTTTTTATCTATCGAAACTGGGAGATGGCAAAATGTTGAACGAAAATATAGACTATGTCCTCTATGTAACACTAATCTAGGTGATGAATTTCACTATCTTTTTCAGTGTCCATATTTTGATAATAAAAGAAAATTATACATAGGTAAATACTACAGTATTAGGCCAAACACTATGAAATGGAAAGAACTCTTTACTTCTCAAAAAGTAAAAAAAAAGAAGAGAAGTTTGTTTTATTTAACGAGCACATTGATTTTTTATCTTATCATCGGCTATTGGACGTCAAACATATAGTCATTCGAACACTGGTTTTTAGAGGAAACCCGCTGTCGCCACATAGGCTACTCTTTTACGACAGGCAGCAAGGGATCTTTTATTTGTGCTTCCCACAGGCAGGATAACACAAATCATGGCCTTTGTTGAACCAGTTATGGATCACTGGTCGGTGCAAATGGTGAACACCTACCCATTGAGCCTTGCGGAGCACTCACTTAGGGTTTGGAGTCGGTATCTGGATTAAAAATCCCATGCCTCGACTGGGATCCGAACCCAGTACCTACCAGCCCGATGGCCTAACCACGACGCCACCGAGGCCGGTTTCTCAAAACGTGTCTGTTATTTAAAAACTATGTCTTTTTATTGATAATATTAATTCTGTATTTTTGAAAAGTAGATATTTCGAATTACTGTATAAGTATTACACTAAAACATATTTTGTTGCAAATTTATTAAACTATTTCTGTATCTAAAAATCCAAATATCTTATAGATAATAACTCTGTCTTTAAAGATATTTTCGAAAAATATATATTTGGAATTATTGTAATTATATAAGATGTTTTCTACTGTTTTATAGTTTATTGTACTATTTTTGTTTTACTGCAGCTGCACGAATGTTTGTAAATCACCTCCATGTATCACCGTATGGTGATCTGAGTGTAAATAAAGTTCAGTGCTGTTCTCTTCTGCTTGAGATCGATTTACAGTGAATGTACACATTTCTACAGCGGGTACTGTTAATGTTATTTATTATTACACCTGTGTTCTTAGACTAATTATTATTTTGTTTAAAAAAAAATTAAAACATTTATCTATTTAAAAATGTCATACAATATATTGCGTTATATTAGTCATAACTCTATGAATGTTAGTGCTTCGTTTACAATATAAGCCTGGTCTATAATAAATATTTGTGTTAACTTAGTTACTGTATCAATGGTTGTAATCAGTAGTTGTAATTATTTACTAACCACCATAGTATTGCATTGGTGTGTAATTATTGAGGAGTATGTTGATGACTCGACTGTGTTAATGTTTTCGTTGACTTAAACTTATAATTGTGCATGCACTTAAGTTGATTTTAAGGCTAAAATTACCGTAGGCGCATAGCTACCCTATGCACTTAAGTTGATTTTAGGGCTAAGATCGCTTCGTGGAACGGGGCTCTGAAGATGTCGTTTTTTAACTGACAAAACGTCGATTGTTTTATTATACTTTTAACTTAGGTGGTTTCAGTAGAAACAGTTTAAATGTTTATACCTTATTGTGAAATTAAAGCAGTGTCTCGTTTCCGCTGTTTATATTTATTACTTAATATGTTACTGCATCGATTTATACCACAATTTATGTATTTATTACCGTGTCTTATGTCTTGTTGGTTCTAAGTTATTTCAATATAATTATGATTATTAAAGTATGTCAGTGTAATATATTTAATGGTGTAGAATGTCAAATTTTTTACTTGAAATACTAATTTTTCACATTTAGTCATTTAAAAATTTGAGTGTAAAATCATCAAATCATTTACCCAGCATTCCACAATTAAAAAAGTTCACCTATCTGGAGAAAAGCAAGCGTTTATGTTCATGACATCTGATGTGTTCTGAATTATCATATACCGAAGATTATCCTGCGTTATTTTATTGGCAGCAGTTTGTTGTTAATTGTGAACCACTCCTCGTTAAACGATGACTAAATAGGTTGTGCTAAACGCAGATTATTTTCTTTTTTAAAACATTTGTTCAGCGGAATTAAAAAAAAAAAAAAAAAAAAAAAAAAAAAAAAAAAACCATATTACAATCCGTCGTGTTTGGAGAAGTTCTTTGATATTATTTATATAGCTTCGATTTACATAGCTTACTATTCCTCTGTAATTTGCCATTATTTTCTTCTCTCTCTCTCTCTCTCTCTCTCTCTCTCTCTCTCTCTCTCTCTACCTCCCCTCCCCCTCTCTCTCCCTCCCTCTCTCTGTCTCTCTCACTTTCTCTCTCTCTCGCTTTCGCTCTCTCACTTTCTCTTTCCCCCTCTCTCTACCTCTCTGTCTCTCTCTCTTTCTCTCTCTCTTTCTCCATCACTGTCTTTTTCTTTCTCTCACTTTCTCGCTCTCTGTCTCTCTCTTTCTCCATCACTTTTTTTTTTCTCTCTCTCTCTTTCTCTCACTCTCGCATGACTCGGGACAGAAGTTGAAAATGAGCAGAATTTTTAAAATAGCAATTAGTAAACAAAGTTAATAGAATTAAAAAATAAAAAATAAAAATAAAAATTTACAAGCCAAAAATTAAAAGAATTGACTGCTCGGCCAAATATTTATATAATTTGGAGCATTTTAGAAGGACAGTCCAAAAATAAATAAGAGAAAGAAGAGAGGATCGGACTATTTAATAATATTTTTTTAAAAAGAAGTAATTTCGACATAAAATTTTGAACGGAGGTCTAAACGTTTAAACTCCGATCTATATGTCCAGGCTGGGGTGAGGGGGTGAGTTTAAGGTGGGCGGAATTTGGAATACGAATTTAGTAATCAAGTCAAGGGACCTAAAGCCAAAAGGAGCCGCTACATTCGACTCATGTCTGGATAAAATTTAAAATCCAAAAAATAATATTGGAGTGCTCGGCCAAAACGTTGTAAGGGTGATCTGAGCAATTTAAACGGGCTGCCAAAGTAAAGTGTGTCGGACTGTTTACAAAAAAATAAACATAAAATTTTGAACCACGGCCAAAAGATTTAAAGTCCAACTAAGCCCTAAAAAGGTGGTTCCTGTTCTAGGAGAGGTTTGGCGGAACTCATGGCGAGATGTTGGGGTGGTCGGCCCGGAACCTCGGAAAGAAGTGGGGCAGGTCGATGTAGCACTGGGTAGTAAGGCTGGGTAGTCTTCCGGAAGTATCAGCCTGATAATCCGATGGACGATTGGATTATCCATGTCTGATTTCAGCAGTCCTTGCCGATACACCCCGTTCCGCTCGGACATCAAGTAGAAGGTGTGACTCTTCTCGACTGGAATTGGTACCGCCCTTGACCAGATGGTGTTGGTCTCCAACTCTTGGTGACGTAAGGGCCTGGCAGCTGGGAGGTAGCAGTAAACTCCCCCTTAACGCACTCGCGGTACCTTCCAGGCAGCTTGTCGCAGGCGATCTGCCAAGTCGTGGGTTGGGTGTCTGACGGGTCCTGAACCGACACTTTCCTCTTCTTGGCGTCACGCTCTGCACCAGCTGGCGCAACAACACGTAGAGACGCCTTTCCTCTTCTTGGCGTCACGCTCTGCACCAGCTGGCGCATCAACACGTGGAGACGCCTTTCCTCTTCTTGGCGTCACGCTCTGCACCAGCTGGCGCATCAACACGTGAAGACGCCGGTGGGCTGGCTGGAAGCGACGTCACTTTAGCATGTGTTGACTCCATCGGCGTTAGTGCTGCAGGAGGAGGGGCCGCCACTGCCAGTTGAGCTGACAGCTTTGCCCCCCCCCCCCCCCCCCACACACACACACACTTTGCCGCTCCTGGCGTTTGCTGCTTCCGAGTAGTGGGGGGGGGGGGGCGACGAAGCAGAAGGGACCGCCGCCGGCAGTGGAGCTACCAGTCCCCCCCCCCCCCCCCCCGAACCGCCCCTGCCGGTCTCGTCTTCTTTCTTGAAGTAGAAGGGACCGTACCTGGCGGTTGAGCCGCCGGGTCTGGTCCCCCTGAGCCGCCTTGGGAAGCCTTCTCCTACTGTTCGCTCTCTTTGGTCTATTGTCCCCGTAATATAGAATAACAATGGCCGAACTCCCATGGTGTTCAACGCGATACTTGGCTAGAGAGCCAAGCTCACACAACTGCATCCTTCGCTGTCTCGAGTAGGAATGGTCATTAATGTAATGTACTGATACAAAAATAAATACGTTTGGGTACTATTGGGGATAAAACACAATAAAGTAACTATACGATAGGTTGATACATTATGACTGTCAGGTTGTATGTCCATAAATAATATATAATATTCATTATTTACTAAAGTAGTCTCGGAAATAGAATAAAAATTATTTTCGTCAATTATTTCTTTCATATTAAACTGACAAGTAAATATTTTGTAAATATCTATTTAATAATACTCTACCTAATTTAGCATTCACATGTTTGGGCTGTTATTGATGTACACGGTGGTGTTTACTCTTGAAATTAAAATAAACATGTCAGTAGATAGGAGATTTGTGACCTTTATTGGAACAGACTGTAACACATTCTGGTGGATATGTCAATTTCATTTACCCTTAAACAAACTTTTAATTTAAAACTGCAAGTTAACTGATTATTTTGAATTGCAGCATAAATTATTAATTATGACCAGCATATTTAGTGAATATAAATTCAATATTAGTACATTAATAATTTACACAATCTTGCAACCACTTAAAGGTGCAATATCAGAAGTTATATGTGAGCATCTGTTTGTGATAAAGATTCTCCAATAAAAATGTATTTTCTACTAGTAGATAAATTATTTCCTATAATCATTTATGGGCATATAGTTAAAGGTGTAGTCTTTAAATGTTAAAGCAAAATTTAATAAAAACATGATTTGCAATAGCTGTCATTATGCAACTTTGAGATAGCACCTTTAATACCGGTATAATAGATCACGAACTCAAAATGGTTATTGACTGTTTTCCTCAAACGTTACTTATAAATGTCTACAGATATTTTGTTTTGGAGAGACATAGGGGTAAACCGTCATCAGAAACGGTCCCTCAAATATTGAAACAGCAATGAAATTGACACGTTGACCAAAATAAGTTGCAATGAAATGATATTATAGGAGAATGAACCTGTATGCGAAACACACAGAGATTTTTGTAAAATGGAAACAAGTAAACTTCGTGCATTTTAGATGATGAATTGTATATAAAACCTGTCAGGGTTTGGGTTTGTTTTCATGCAAATGTAAGGAAAACAAGGATAGAATAGGAATTAAACGTAACATTTGCAAAACACTTAGGGTCTAAACAATTGAACAGGACTTTAGTGTTTCTGCAAGCATTTCCACACAATCAGAACAGGACATCGGTATAATAATAAAAAAAACCCCACCCAAACAAACAAAACATACCGCTGCTGCATAAGCTACTCCTTCCAATTCGTATATTTCAGACAAAACTATATGACGGCCTTTAAAATACCAGCCTTGAAGCACTAGTTGGAACGACAAAACCCACTTACCCCAAATTAATATCCATCGAATATTGGCGAAAACTGAGGCGACTGTATGAACAATTCAGTATTTCACGACTTCACTTGCGGCACATTAAATTTTGTTTGCAATTAAGTTTGCTTTGAATTATATTTTGTATGTACATGTATTATAAACTGTTATTTACGGGCTATTTCTCGTTCCAGCCAGTGCTCCATAACTGGTGTAACAAAGGCCGTGGTATGTACCACCTTGTCTGTGGGGTGGTGCATATAAAAGATCTCTTGCTGTTAATCAAAAAGAGTAGCCCATGAGGTAGCGACAGACAGCGGGTTTCCTCTCTCAATATCTGTGTGGTCCTTAATGATATGTCCCACGCCATATAACCGTAAATAAAAGGTGTTGAGAGCGTCGTTAAATAAAACATTCTATTATTTACGAATATGGAGGGGAAGAAGAGTTGAGAGTGGGGGGGGGGGGGGGGGGGGGGGGGTTCACGGTTATCAACATCCATTTACTAGTAATTAACGTGAAAGAAAGTGTTGTCAATAATGTTTTAGTATATTATAGTTAATTTGCTTTAAGCATTGCAGCTTATAGGCATAACACATACAATGATACACCAACATAACACATACAATGATACACCAACATAATACATACAATGATACACCAACATAACACATACAATGATACACCAACATAACACATACAATGATACACCAACATAATACATACAATGATACACCAACATAAAACATACAACGATACACCAACATAAAACATACAACGATACACCAACATAAAACATACAATGATACACCAACATAATACATACAATGATACACCAACATAATACATGAGATATTGTGTATTTGGCGGATGTTCATTCAAACGAGAACGCAAATATGTTGCCTGTTTGAGATATTTAACATGATTACAAAGTTATTTTTATAAGATATATAATAAAATTGTCTTTAAAACTATCTAAAAATCCCAACGTTTCGTTTAAAAACTTTAAACTTCCTCAGGGGAATAAAACACAATGAAATGAAGTTAAAAACAGACTGGCTATAAGTGAACAAAATACAAAACAACACAAGCTAAATAAACAAAGTTATTTTTTGTTTTGAACCAATAATAATCGAGATGTAGACCTATATACAACGGAAATACCAAAATAAAATGATATTCGTCTTCTATTTCGTCCTTATTGCACAATTAACATTTTCTTTCTGATCTTTCTATGCCATAATATCTCCCTTGTTCAATAAGCAGTTGATGTGAAGAGACACGAAATTTTGTGATTAGTGTTGTTTAACAGTCGGGAATTGATAAACAAAAAGTGTCTGTCAACTGTTTGTTAATATGACATTTAGGAGATTTGTCTATTAGAGCAACTTGCTATGGTTTGTGCATACATTACTATTTAGCTTAAAGGCATACTGTCACGGATTTAAGGTCTTTATTTCTCTAAAAATGGATAATAAATAAAAATTACATTAATTGTTGGAAACCAAATCTAGCTATCGCATCACCTTAACTGAACCATGATGGAGTGAAATCCATGCCATCCCTCTCTGCAATTTTAGTTTTTGAATTATGGACCATTGCCATAATTCAATTATTTTTACAAAATGTCATTAATAAATGGAGTATGGTGGTTATAAAGATGGTTGAATAAAGTACATTTAGGGACAAATCAAATTATTTTTGTTCAGGTAATACTTTGTTACACCATTAAATAGGTAAATGGTCTGTGACAATATGCCTTTAAAACCATAGTGTTTCTATGAGCTGATTTCTAAACTGTAATAACACGTTAAGGTTAAACCTGTATGGTCCAGACATATTATTAGTCAGCAGTGCAGTGTTCTGCCTGAATGGAGAAAACCAACAGAGAGTTTAAACAGAACAAAGAAAATTACTGACATTTGTGACGCCCACGATGCAGCAAGGAACACTATTATAGACTACGGACCGCGCGGTGATTTCTTCTACAACTACAAATACTTGCATTTAGTACATGCATACACTTCATCGATCATGAAATGTTTTCATTATCCCAGCGTTTATCAATGGGTAAAGGTTAAAACAACATGTCAAATGTTATTGGACAACCATGGATTTCCTTGCCTTCTACCAAACAAATATAGAATGGATGTTTAGTTTGCGACAGGGCATCGTGGCACCATCGTAAATGCCTACGTACACAATAAAGATCAGATAGCTTACCGTAATTCTATTGCAAATCCCTTTCTGATATATGGTCAAATTTGGCGTCTGATTGTTATGTACATGTACTGATATACGTTTTTTTTTTTTTTTTTAAGTATTTGTTTTTAGCATACGTATTTTGTTTTGTATAAATTGACGTTAAATCGACCGCGTGCCAGTGTAGACAGAGCTAATTACTACATAAACCGTTCTTTTGTTCTTGAATTTGCATCCGAAGTCCGGAATACACAGCATCCGGTTTTGGCAGAGTTTTATTCCTAATAAATTAACGGTAGCTGGAAGGGACTTTAAAACTGTGCCGGTTTATACAGAAATCCGGTTTAGACAGATGCCGGTCTGGACAGAGTCCACTGTATTTTGTTTCGTATAAATTGACGTTTTGTCCAAAAAGGCATGCTTTAACTTCAAACAAAATTTAAAATAATTTTACTTTAGCGTGATTGGCAAACGGCGCGGCCGGTTATTTAATAACTTATCTCTTGTACCTTTGGTGGATATAAGCAGTATTTATGTTTACAAAACCTCTGTTAATTATTTATAAGCCTTACTCATAAGCCTATACACCGCAATTTGACCAAACATCGACAGGAAGCACGTGTCATGCGATGTTTATGGCACCGTTTATTTTTAGCCATTTAGGTGATAGTCACACATGTATGCGAACAATTGGAATAGTTAATGAGTTAAACACACACCAGGTGTCGGTTGCTGAGTAGTACCTGCCGAATTCTTGCATTGTCCGTGCAAAATGCCGGTATTTATCTTTTACGTAATCATTGAGGTATGTAGCTTATAGTTTGGAGAATAACATAATATTATGTTTATATAAAAGGTTGGCTGGTGGCCGCTGAGGATTTAGTTGTTCTAAAATCTGAATAGACTAAGTAACTTTAGTACATGTATATCATGCAGTTACTTAATTCGTATGACCTTTTATAATAACTACCGGCCTCGGTGGCGTCGTGGCAGGCCATCGGTCTACAGGCTGGTAGGTACTGGGTTCGGATCCCAGTCGAGGCATGGAATTTTTAATCCAGATACCGACTCCAAACCCTGAGTGAGTGCTCCGCAAGGCTCAATGGATAGGTGTAAACCACTTGCACCGACCAGTGATCCATAACTGGTTCAACAAAGGCCATGGTTTGTGTTATCCTGCCTGTGGGAAGCGCAAATAAAAGATCCCTTGCTGCCTGTCGTAAAAAGAGTACCCTATGTGGCGACAGCGGGTTTCCTCTAAAAAAATCTGTGTGGTCCTTAACCATATGTCTGACGCCATATAACCGTAAATAAAATGTGTTGAGTGCGTCGTTAAATAAAACACTTCTTTCTTTCTTTTATAATAACTAACAATGGATGGTTTGATATAAATTGGAAACGTTAACATAATAGTTTTAAAAAGAAAGACCGAATTATTGAATATGAATTTGATAATGTTTCCGTATTTAGCCGAAATGAAGGTTAGTGCACACATTACATAGATGATTATTTGGAGGTATTGTTTTGACGCAAATTTGGAAAATTCATATGCATATATATCTAAAAAGTGATTTCGTTTAAACAGTAAATATACTATCAGTGTTTGTAGTTATTAAAGGTTAAATATAACATGTTTTAACACAGTGTGAATGTTCCTACTTTAATAGATTTATTTCAGCAACAGGGTGGGAATAACAAGTATACATTGAGAACACGCCTAGAAAGATTGTATGTGAACTTAAGACATGAATATTGAAATAAAATAAAATATTGAACATGAACCTTTTGGTTCGTACTTTTAAAATTATTAAATTTTTTATATAAAAGTTACAGCCAAAAGATATATTTCTGTTATTTAAAAACTGGACACATTATTATAACTTGAAAATAGTTATTAACATTCCCCCCCCCCCCCCCCCCACCCAAAAAGCAAAAAAAAACCCCAACATCCAAAAAAACTACCAAACCACATATACATTCTCTGTCTGTCTCTCTGTCTCTGTCTGTCTGTCTGTCTGTCTCTCTCTCTCTCTCTCTCTCTCTCTCTCTCTCCTCTCTCTCTCTCTCACACACACACACACATTGTTATATTTGTAAAACAAATCTCTATTCAAATATTTTTCAGAATGCAGTGCAAGTCGAGTTCATTACGATCTAGCCTTATACAGATAACATTTAGTTTTCAAAGATGACGAAAAACATTGACAATAAAAGATAGTTTTTTAAAATTTGAACGACGTAAACATGTCGATAAAGCCATACACCGGACAAAATTACACGGACGTTATTGAAAAACTGAACTATGAACGGATGTTATTCGAGCTTCCTGTGATAGTGGTTATCGGTGTCATCATGGCGGTGTCTGTGTTTGGGAACAGCCTGGTTGTGTACGTGTACAAGTCCAAGTACAAGAAGAGGACGTCCAGCTACTTCATCATGGTCTTAGCAGTCGTCGACTTGTGCAGCTCCCTGTGTATTCCATTTGTCGTCTTTGACTTGGCCAACCCGTACATGCACCCGGTGCCTGTCGTCTGCAAGATCAACCGATTCATGGAAGTGTTCAGCAGTACCTCGTCTGGTCTGGTTCTCGTCTGTATCGCCTTTGACAGGTATTTTCACGTGTGCCACCCACTTCGGGTCTATTCGCGAAACCAGGCCCAGTCTCTGACCATCGTCATGGTGGCGCTGGCGGCGAGTGTGTCGTGGCCCATGCTATTCTTGGCTGGGAGGAAGACGGCACCAACGCCACTGCCTGGAGTGTTTGGAGACGACTGCTCCTACAGAGACGGCATGGGCCACTCCGTCTATATGCTCTTGTTCCAGAGTGGACTGTTCCTGATGTTTTCACTCACTTTTTGCATAGCCCTTGTTTTCTACTCAAAAATATTTTATGTCATATGTAAACGAAAATACACGACTATTGGAGAAAAATGTACAAAACTAAAGGAGGAAACATCACTTACAGAAAGTACACGAAACTCTGACAATAATATTGGTCCAAACAGTTTTGTGTTTGTAGTCAAGAACACAATTACGCCGAACAAGAACACAAACACCGCAAAGCCGAACGAACACCTGTCGATGCAAGAACCATCGCGACATAGTCATCCTGAATCAAATGAATCCGAGGACAAGACGTCAGCTCTTAATTGTTCTGTAATGTCGGTGTCCACAATTACAAATGCGAGTCTGTGTGAAAGAATGCCCGTCGTTCGAAGCTTCGAAGCTTCAGACAACAATACCTCAGCTCTTACTAATCACAGCTTTAAAAAAAATTCAAATTCTTCTGTAGTTTCGGAGCCCGCAATTACAAATGCCAGTCTGTGTGAAAGAATGTCCTCCCAGAAATCGTCAGTCACTTCTAGAAAAAATGCCAGTCGCATGGGCTCCCGGCAGATCAGGACAACTCGCACGACGGTTGTGCTCGGGATGATCACCCTATCCACGCTAATAGGCTTCCTGCCCTACCTGACCGTTAGTCTGATGATGAACTTCAGCAGGTTCTTCCAGCCAGGGATGTCGTCTGCGGAGGATCTCACCTATGAGTTCTGCAGCAAGTCATTCTTCCTGAACGCAGCCGTAAACCCCGTCATATACAGCGCCCTGAATCCCGTCTTTAGACGAGAAAGTGTGGCGCTGTTAAAGAAGTTTCCTGGCATGTTTCTGAGGAGTAATCACCCTAAACACCCAGCAAGGGCACAGCAAATAATGTGAGTGTAGGTTCATCATGTGGGCGAAACATGTGTTTTGTTTATTTTTAGTCAGAGATGCCAATATGAAGATTTGTTTTATTATGAATAGTCAACATTAACATTGGAATATAGGTCGCTAGCAGAGCTCTCATCTTTGACAGACACGGATTTCCCTGTCCCAGCCATTGCCGCAAGACTAATACTGTCAGAAAAATGCATATAAAAGATCCCTTGGTTTTTTTTTGAGAAGTGGCGGCAACAGGGTTTGTTTATTTTCTCTAGACTGAATGTCAATATAACCATGTTGTATGTATGTCATGTATGTCAGATCAAATGTCGGAATTTAACGTGCTTATATCAAATTAATGTTCAAACACGCTCACTGGGGGCACAGACTCTGACTTCCGCCAAAAAATGTCCCAAATGAGAAAAGGGGGTAGGGGTAAAAGAAAGCAACTGAAATTTGGATTTTTTTTTATTAATGGATACATATTTTGTAAAATTAATAGCCAAAAACTAAATTTGTTTGCGTATATCCAAATGTTTTATTTTTATTTGTTTAAATTTGTACGCAATTTAAACGGCTCACTAATTTAAAAATATTTTAATCGGACTATTAAGACAAATTTTGAACCAGATCTAAAATTAGTCCAAGTTTAGAACCTTTTAATTGCCCAATGGCGGGTTTATACAAAATGAAAGTTTGGCTTACCATAAATTCAACTATATATTAAAATTTATAATTAATAATAATTAATCATCAAGGTTTATTAAGGTATATGGAAGGAGCGGGAAGTCAGGCAAGGTTTTCATTCTCATTAATGTATGGACCGGCCCCACTCCGCACCCCAACATAGACCCACAAAACATTTAAATTATTTACTAAAATTTCATATACCACTATAAAACTAATAATATCGAGGATATATGTAAAGGGCGAGTAACTGGGCGGAGTTTAGCTAATATTCTGTTATCCCAGTACTAGGCCCAGCCACGCACCCCATAACCATGTTAGACACTAGTTAGACGTAGTTTAAAATGTGCTGCGGTATCGTTAAACCAACATTCCTTTTCTTTACATTAACATACAATCAGTGTATAGGCGTCAACCTAAAGTAAAGTGGGTCGTAGGGTCAATACGTCATCCCGTTTCAGACAGCCCTGAGTGTTTCAATGATAGAGTTCTTGTCGGAGGTGCAGTGGGTTGTACGATCGATCGCCCTTAATAGACGCAGGTTTTCCCCTCGTCCCATCCACTTCTCCACGATTAGTGCATTAAAAAGCCGTGATATGTGCAGTCCTGTCGGGAGGAAAGTGCATGCTTCTGTAAAATGATAGGAGTAGCCTATGTTGCGGCAGTGAGTTTCCTGTTTCTCTTGATCGACCAAATGTTGAAATACGATAAACACCAAATAACCGCAATTTAAAGTACGCTAATTAATCGTTAAACAAATCTATCCGTTTCGTTTCCAGTTCACCAGTTGTGGTGTGGGCTTTGAGAGGATATCTTTAAATTTGAAACTGTATTACTCGAGCATCAAACGACAGCATATTATGAATTATTGTACACCGAATATTTACAATGACAAGATGGCAGCAGGAGTTCTTCGTAGAATATATACAGACATGATTCAAGGTAGCTATACCCACTATTTTAAATGAACATACATGGTGACATAACGTACGTTTGTGGTCGATGCTCCTTAGTAGACTGTTTTCTACCTGAAACTAATCAGTACTTCGTTACACTATATCAAAATTGAAGTTCGTTTTGTTTAACGACACCACTAAAGCACATTGATTTATTAATCATCGGCTATGGGATATCAAACATTTGGTAATTCTGACATATAGTCTTAGAAAGGAAACCCGCTACATTTTTCCATTAGTAGCAAGAAATCATTTATATGCACCATTCCACAGTCAGGATAACATATACAACGGCCTTTGATATGTCAGTCGTGGCGCACTGGCTGGGATGAGAAATAGGTCAATAGGCCCACCGACGGGGTTCGACCCTAAACCGACAGCGCATTAGGCGAGCGCTTTACCACTGGGCTACTTCCCGCCCAGTATGTATCAAATGTTTTGTTCTGACTGAAGGTCTCTGTTTAAACATGTAAAACAACAACAAAAAACTACACAAAAAACAACAAAAATCTATTAAAATAATAATAATAATAATACTCCCCCCCAAAAACAACAACAATAGCCCCCCCCCCCCCCCCCCCCCCCCCCCAACAAAAACAACACGAAACAACAACAGCAAACAAAAGATTGTAGAACCTGAAATGTTAATTTCTGGCTGGACTGTAATGTTTTAGCTGTAGTGTGACCGGGACCGGCTGACGACAATGCGTGTTCCTCGGACAACATCAAACTTCTCACTGATGACATAAGCCAGCTTATTGGTCACCAATTACCAGTCAATTAGGATGCGCTTCATTGACGAACACTTTCTTATTGGTCACCAATTACCAGTCAATTAGGATGCGCTTCATTGACGAACCATTTCTTATTGCGGTGAGAATAGTGGAAGATGGTGGATGGTAAAATTACCCACGAATTTACACAAACTGGCGACGATTTACAATATATTGTCAGGTAAGTTGAATGTTAATTTACAGTCCTTCCCACATGGAACGCCTTTTTTCATACTATGGAATTTAGTACAAGTTATTTAAATCTGAGCCGATTGTTGTCTAAATTGCACACAACAATAGCGTTTTTCGTTATTTCCAAAACACTTTTACTTTTCTTCTTACGTCAAACCAAACTGTTTTTGAAGGAGGATGGGACGAACTATAGATGGAAAAACTATAATCATTGGTTACCCCATAAACTAAATATTAAAAATGACATTATTTAGTTACTTTCATTTGTGTATTTTTTCCACTTGAACAGAAGACGATATATTTAGTACGTTTTTTTTTTTTTTTTAATTTAAATTTCTGTATTTAGCATTAAGTAAAATACCTCAAAACAATATAGTATAAGTAGTACGTGGGTGTGTTGAGACTTTTTAATTCGGAAAGATATCCGCCTGTTACCCCTATTATATTGATATAAAGAGGGAACCTACCCTAACCCTAATCTTAAAAAAACTAACTCTAACCCAAACGTTAACAATAACACTGATGCTAACCCCCAAACTAACCCCTAACGTTAATCGATAGAGGGTAACGTTTGTCAGTTTGATATTTTGCTGAAATGTCCACTGTACATGCATTTACATTCAATATACGGTATATTTAAAATGATACCGGCGCAAACCAATAGTGTGTAAACGTATGCAATTATTATCTGTTGTAATAGAAGAGAACTATAAAATATTGGAAAATCTCTTTAAAATGATTGGTAGGACTTTCCTTTGGCACTGTCACGTATAAAGAACATTATAAATACTTATAATAAATAGTTAGGGTTAGTGACAGTGCCAAAAGAAAGTCCTTCCCCTAATTGTCGAAAGGCTTAAAACTAATAAACGTATACTGTATATACTAAACCTCGATTCAGGTATAATATCCGCCCGGTCCCCCCTTTATTATTTTTAGTTAGGGTTAGGGGTTAGGGTTAGGGTTAGGGTTAGAATTAGTTGGTGTTGGGGATGGGGTTTGGGGTTGGGGGGGGGGGGGACCGGGCGGATATTTTTCCTACCAGTCGTGGCATTGGCTGGGACGAGAAATAGCCCAATAGGCGAACCGACGGGGATCGATCCCAGACCGACAGCGCATCAAGCGAGCGCTTTAGCATTGCGTTATGTCCCGCCCCTATATTGAAATGACTATACGTTTATCCTCACAAACCATTCCCAAAATACATCCATACATACAATACATACGATCCATCTGTCTATCTATCCATCCATTCATCCATTCATATCATCCATAGCTCCATTTACTTATTTATGTATGCCCTAATATTATTTATTGTCTCATTCAGGATCCAGGATACAGCAGACCAGCTCCCGTGACTGTCACCAACAATCCTAGATTCTAGTTCAGCATGGACAACACAAGCTCTTCGTTTCCCTGGACGTCTGCTGCAAACGACAACAACGAAACGTCTGTATACCGCCAGCTAATCGAGAAGCTGAATTACGAACGTATGCTGTTCCAGCTGCCAGTGGTAGTTACCCTGCTGGTTGTCATGGTGATGGGCATATTCGGGAACATTGTTGTCATCTCCGTGTACAAACAGACCTGTAAAAAACGCATCTCTTGTTTTTTCATGAATCTTCTGGCAGTCGTGGATCTAACCACGGCATTGTGCATCCCCTTCGACATCCAAGACATGCTAAATCCTTACATGAACCCAGCACCAGTTGCATGTAAGATTGGACGATTCCTGGAATCCTTTACGGCAGTGCTTTCTGGAAACCTTCTCATCTGCATTTCATTTGACAGGTATTTTCATATAATCTATCCTCTCAAAAGGTACTCGCTACAGCAAGCCAAATCTCTGGCTATTGTCATGACTGCTTTAGCATTGTCTTTAACTTGGCCTCAGCTATTTCTAGCTGGTACGAAGACTGTGAAAACTTCTATAGAAGGAGTGCACGGAGAAGACTGCTCATTTCGAAACGAGGTTCGCGATTCCATATACACTATGCTATTTCAAGGTGCACTGGCATTGTCGTATGCCATAGGCTTTGGCGTGTCCGTCATCTTCTACTGCAGAATTTACTTTGTTATTTGGCGAAGACGACGAACTATTATTGGAGAACAGGTCATTTCCCCTAAGAAAAGCTCTAAAAAGTTAAAGTCGTTTCGTCTTCACACTTTTAAGATGAGCGGCAAAGAGTCAAAGAAATGTTCAGAAATAACTGAAATCTCCTACATCACCACATCTGAAATGGGTGCAACTGATCTTGATTCAACATCGCCGGTGGTACAAAGAGAAACAAGTGTTGAAAATGACAGAAATGAAAAAATCACTACAGGTAATAACAACCCCGACCGTAAGTCATCCTGTTTGTCTGCAAGATCCACTGTGAGACTGGACAAAGTTAAAGTTAAGACTAGCCAGAAAACCAAATCAACGACTCGGTTCACTCGCATTATGACAATCGTTACCATCTCCTCCATTCTAGCGTTTACGCCGTATCTATTGGTGAATATATTTCACAACATGGGAATGTTTTTCTACCACGGCATGAGTAAGACGGCTGACATTGTGTATGAATTCAGTACGAAATCGTTTTACTTGAATTCGTTTGTGAACCCCATTATTTACAGCGTTATGAATCCTACTTTTAGGAGGGATGCCATACACATTATCAGGAAAATGTGTAAGATGTGTCGCTTAAAACGATGTTAGGCTGTGTGTCTTTGTGTGCGTGCGTGCGCGCGCTTGTAATCCGAGAGAGAGTGTTCACGCATTTGTTCATATATATCGTCTGTAAATATCACAATGTTGACACTATTTGTAAAGAATAAATAAATGATTTTTTAATCTTCTTTTTGCTGTTGGGTGTTAATAGACCAGAAACATATACTCTTCAAAAAAGAAACGCAAAAGGGTACAAATGGGTTATAACTCCGATTTTATGTTTCCTACCGGTTCATGCTTTGTGAATATAAGGTCATTGCATGTCCCAAACACATTCCCACGGTTACATTCGATAAAACGCAGCTACTGTACAATAAAGTTCCAAAATGTGAATATTCGCAAAAACGCAGCCACGTGCAAACCATGTCACCACTGCACGTGCGTCGTCTGCACGTGCAACATGAACACCGACAGTATAAAAGTGCAGGGTGTTCGCTTGCCTGGCCTCTGTATCTGGCCGACAGTTGACAATCCAGGACATGCCACGTCTCAGTGAACCGCAGAGAAACAATGCCATCGGCCGACTAGACGCAGGCGAATCCAGAACGGCGTTGCCAGGGCATTCCATGTGTCCCCAAGCACCATCTCCAGACTGTGGGACCGTTACCAGCAACATGGATCAACACGTGACCTCCCTAGATCCGGTCGACCACGGGTCACTACCCCCGGGCAGGACCGCTACATCCGGGTACGCCACCTTCGGGAACGATTGACTACTGCCACCTCCACAGCCGCAGCAATACCAGGTTTGCGCAGGATATCCGACCAGACCGTACGGAACCGCCTACGTGAGGTAGGAATTCGTGCCAGACGTCCAGTTCGAGGTGTCATCTTAACACCACAACACCGTCGACTCCGACTGCAGTGGTGCCAGATTCATCGACAATGGCCTCAACTGCGATGGAGACAGGTGTGGTTCAGTGACGAGTCCCGATTTCTGCTCCGACGTCATGATGGAAGATGTCGCGTGTATAGGCGTCGTGGTGAACGTTATGCGGCAAACTGCGTGCAGGAAGTGGACAGATTCGGCGGGGGTAGTGTCATGGTGTGGGCAGCCATCTCACACACTGGCAGAACTGACCTGGTCCACGTGCAGGGCAACCTGAATGCACAGGGCTACATTGACCAGATCCTCCGGCCACACATCGTTCCAGTTATGGCCAACGCCAACGCAGTGTTCCAACATGACAACGCCAGGCCTCACACAGCACGTCTCACAACGGCTTTCCTACAGAACAACAACATTAATGTCCTTCCTTGGCCATCGATATCACCGGATTTGAACCCAATTGAGCATCTATGGGACGAGTTGGACCGACGCCTCCGACAGCGACAACCACAGCCCCAGACCCTGCCCGAGCTGGCAGCAGCCTTGCAGGCAGAGTGGGCCACCATCCCCCGGGACGTCATCCGTACTCTGGTTGCTTCAATGGGCAGGCGGTGCCAGGCAGTTGTCAACACACTTTGTCATTTTGTACAAGTCTACAACGTAAAACGCAAATTAAAATCATTAGATACATGTTCCCTTGTCTGTTACATGTTATGTGTATTCTAAGGTCATGAGAAAATCAGTTTTGGTATAAAGCTGGGTGGTTTTGAAATTTCTGGTTCCGGTATCGGTATTTCTGATTTACCCTGGTATCGGTACGGCACTAGGTACGATACCGATATCGAGCGGTACACACGGAGATGAGTCGGAAGTAGGGTAAGGAACGGGTTACAGTACCCTTACATACATACATACATCCATCCATCGATACGACATACACTTTTTAATTATGTTTTTATTTCAGACCAGTGGTCCATAGAACATACATAATTATATACGACATACAAAACTGATTATAGGTTACAATAGCTTGGTTAGCGATTTACATAAGGATTTGACATACACACTTGTACACCGCAGGTTGGCAAGTAGGTCGTTTGGGACTGGGGACTATTTTTACGTGCCCATAAGCAATGAAGGTTCAGGCACGCCTATCCAGGGCTTAACCTCTGACTTCGCCAGTGACCAAGCCTGGGATAGGAGGATAAGTGAGGTGGGCGGTATTTGGAATAAATTTAGTACACGTTGAGAATAAGGCAAAAATAAATAAATATATATAGTGCTCGACACGAAGGTGATTTGAGCAATTTAGACGGATTGCCAAAAATAAATTGTTTCGGATATTTACAGCCAAAATGGTCCGAAAAGACCATACTCACAGGAGGAAAGGGAATCACGGTGAGGTGATGGGGCTGGCTGGTGTTGTTGGGCAAGAAGTCGGAGATATTAACGTAGCAGTTCTGAGTGATCCTAAGATAGTCTTCTTCTAGCACAGTCTTGAAGATTCGTCGGATGGACTGAAAGGATCGCCTGTCGATATGCTCCACTTCTCTCACACGCGAGGATATAGTTCTTACCGTCTGCTGTGGTGGTCTCTCACACGTGAAAATATAGTTCTTACCGTCTGCTGTGGTGGTATGTCACACGTGAGGATATAGTTCTTACCGTCTGCTGTGGTGGTATGTCACACGTCAGGATATAGTTCTTACCGTCTGCTGTGGTGGTCTCTCACACGTGAGGATATAGTTACCGTCTGCTGTGGTGGTCTCTCACACGTGAGGATATAGTTCTAACCGTCTGCTGTGGCGGTATGTCACACGTGAGGATATAGTTCTTACCGTCTGCTGTGGCGGTCTCTCACACATCAGGATATAGTTCTTACCGTCTGCTGTGGCGGTCTCTCACACGTGAGGATATAGTTCTTACCGTCTGCTGTGGTGGTCTCTCACACGTGAGGATATAGTTCTTACCGTCTGCTGTGGTGGTCTCTCACACGTGAGGATATAGTTCTTACCGTCTGCTGTGGTGGTATGTCACACGTGAGGATATAGTTCTTACCGTCTGCTGTGGTGGTCTCTCACACGTCAGGATATAGTTCTTACCGTCTGCTGTGGTGGTCTCTCACACGTGGGGATATAGTTCTTACCGTCTGCTGTGGTGGTCTCTCACACGTGACGATATAGTTCTTACCGTCTGCTGTGGTGGTCTCTCACACGTGAGAATATAGTTCTTACCGTCTGCTCTGGTGATAAAGCAGTATGCCATAGCCGGATGGTAATGGACGCCACGACTTTGGGTTGATTAAAAAAGAAAGCGTTTCCATGGCCTCTGGCGCATTTCTGATATGTGCGACGAAGCTTGTGGCACGCGATCGTCCACTTGTCGCCCCCGGATGGTGTCACCGGGGCTTCTGCTGGAGCGGTGTTCTTTCTCCGTTTAGCATAGCGTGGGTCTTTTACAACAACTGCAGGTGAAAGGTCAGTATTGACTGAATTCAACAATGATGCGTTGTTCTTCTACTTCCATCATTCCCCCGTCCGCTACCGACTCCGGTTGGGCTACTGGTGCTCCCTAGTACACTCCCTAGCTCCTCTCTCCCACCCACCCCAACCTTTTTCCTGTCCTGGAGATAAAAGGAGCCGGTCAAGGCTGGCACCTATGCCCATGCCAGGCGTGCGCTACAACAGCTTGCTCTGAATTGGCACGTAAAACCCTATCACCTGAAATGACCTTCCATCATTGGTGATGGTAGTGGTGAAGGTAGGGGTGCTACCGAAGTAAACCGCCCCCGGCGATGGAGCCGGTTTAGATTTAGGTCTTGTCTGTGGGGACGCTGGAGTAGAAGATTAGCCACCGGCTTTGGTCTCCCCCCTCGTGTATAATCCAATTAGTTTCTCTCATTGTGAAACTGTGAACTTTTGGTTTTGATGCAATATTATATAATAATAACTGGTCAACAGTTGCGTAATGCAGAAACAGTACTATTATTAAATGTGCGTGGATGTGTGATAAGCTGCGTCGCAAGATAACATGCCACTAGGGAGGCAACTATATATAAACTACTAAAAATTTGCTAGGGATCACTATTTAGGGTTGTATTATATTTTTCGGCATTGGTATCACACAAAAACTAAAAATGGCATGTATTCGAGGACATGTTTATTTCCTGAATTTCATTGCTGTATACCAAATTTGAACAATAGGTAACACGCGTTCTGTCATCAAAGAAGCAGACACCCAAAAATGGAGGTTTCAGAATGTTACTCCAAGTCATGAAAATGTCCCAAACAGTTCAATTACAAGCAGCAACAACTGTCAGTAGCTTGTGTGTGACCCACGTGATGCACTCACAGCCTGGCAACGGCGTCTCATGCTTCCAATGAGTCTCTGGATGGCTGCCATCTCAAGATTGTTCCACTCTTCAGTCAGGGCATTTTCCAGTTCCACGAGAGTTGTTGGTTGGACCGGACGTCGCGAAATCGCCACCTATAGCATGTTCCAAACATTCTCGATCGGGTTCAGATCAGGTGAGCGTGCTAGCCATTTCATACTGCTGGAAGTAGTCCTCAACCACCCTGACACAATGAGGTCGAGCGTTGTCGTCCATGAGGATGAACTGAGGTCCGATTACGCCAGTGTACTGTCTGACGTAGACGTCCAGGATCTCATCCCTGTAGCGTACGCCGGTCATCATGCCTCTCATCACGATGTGCAGGTCTGTTCTTCCACCTCTGCTGATACCTCCACACCATGATGGAGCCATAGTGGTCATGTTCGGAAATGTTAGCATCTTGAAATCGCTCTCCACGTCTTCTCCACACTCGAGCACGTCGATCTGTAAAGTCAAGACAATACCTTGACTCATTGGTGAAGAGTACAGGATCCCAATCGTTATCAATGAAGTTGACGTGATCTTGTGCCCAGTCCAGATGCGCCTGTTTATGAAGTTGGGTCAAGGGAATGCGAATGCATGCTCTCCTAGACCGAAGACCACTCTGCCGAAGACGATTATGAACTGTTTGCGTGGACATGTTAACGCCAACAGCATTCCTCAACTCATTTCGTAGAGTAGTCGCATTCACGAAGGGATGACGTCTGGCCTGCACCACAAGAAATCGGTCCTCTCTTGGCGCGGTCCTCTCGTGGCGTTGGGTAGCTGAGCCATACGTCTGGAAGCGATTCCATGATCTGCTTATCACACTTTGGCTCACACCAAAGACGTTGGCAACCCTACGTTGTGAAGACCCAAATTCCAGCATGCCCATGGCCCTGGCCAATTCTTCGGTGGTCAACGTTGAGGAGGCATTGAGGACCTCAAATGCGGTAAAAATGTTCTCGAAACTGATGCTAACCTTTTAATAACATGTGTACGACGACGCTGTCTCAGCAAGCCAGTACAGAGGTTGTCAAATTGCACGTGCATACCGTGACCTCAAAGGCGCATGGTGATCACTCAAGCGTGTGATTGAGGCCCTAGTGGGCTTACCCATTTAGTGTAAATAGATATATTTCAATATGGGGTCATTGAATAATTTTATCCTACAAAAATGGTATGATCCTTAGCAAATTTTGAGTAGTATATATATATATATATATATATATATATATATATATATATATATATATACTAAACCGAAGAAAGATGTTTAAAACAAATTTCTCACTTTCTGTTTTGTCAGAGCTTTCAAAATATTTTACAGTACATCTTTGGAGGTCATTTCTCAATATAAAATTTGTTTTGTTTAACAACACCACTAGAGCACATTGATTTATTAATCATCGGCTATTGGATGTCAAACATTTGGTAATTTAGTTTAGTTTAGAGAGAAAACCTGCTACAATTTTCCATTAGTAGCAAGGGATCTTTTATATGCACTATTCCACAGACAAGATAGCACATACCACGGTTTGTGCTATACCAGTCGTGGTGCACTGGCTGGAATGAGAAATAGCCCAATGGGCGCACCGATGGGGATCGATCATAGGCCGACCGCGCATCAGGCGAGCGCTTTACCACTGGGCTACGTCCCGCCCCTGTTTCAACATAATCAAAAGAACGGACACGGACGGACACATGAACAGACGGGCGAACAGCAAAAGGTTTTGAACATAACATTCAGTTCATTCATTCATACTTATTTTCGTACTTTAACGCAATTAAGATTCAAGCACGCTGTCCTGTGCACACGCCTCAGTTATCTGCGTTGTCTGTGCACGACTTAGTGGTTAGTTCTTAGTGGTTAGTGAGAGAGAAGTCGGTGTAGTGGCCTTACACCTACCCACCGAGTCGTTAAAACTGGTTCTGGGTAGGAGCAGATACCGGGATGCGAACCCAGTACCTATCAGCCGTAAGTGCGATAACCACTACACCACCGAGACCGACGAACCTGTAAAACGGCTACACTAACATTATGGTCTCAGTTGTTGTTGGGTTTTTTTTTTTTTTGGGGGGGGGTGGGTAATGACACGACTATTGGAGGTCAAACATTTGATAATGTGGTAATGTTTTGATATATAGTCTAAGAGCGGAATCCTGCTACATTTTTTCATTAGTAGCAAGGGATGTTTTATATACACCACCCCACAGACAGAATAGCACATACCACGGCCTTTGATATACCAGCCGTGATGCACTGATTGGAACGAGAAATGGCCGCTTTCTGACAAAAAATAATTTGAGAGTACTCTATAAAAATAAAACAGATCATAAGTACCTTTATTAGGTGGTTATGGGTTAGAATTATTTTGAAATTGGACACTTATATGAATTTCGTGTACTTACTCAAATTTTAAACAGCAGGGAGACTTGTAACTCGAAGCAGTCGTAAATATTTTGGTAGTACGTATTCACTAAAACAGCACTACGGCAATCTCATAAGGTGTCTCCCATCAATCTACAGTGCCTTCTCCGGACGCGCTTAAAACGGCCCCCCAACGGTCCTTCTAAGGACTAGAAGAGTCAAATCACAGCCTCTACGAAGACAAGATTCCAGCAACGAGCTAGCATTCAACCAACTAAGTGAAAACTATAATCCCATGGGATATTTACAAACAGAATAGCACCAAAACCACCACCCTCGCCACCTTCCGATCTCTAGCACATGCCACCTTGGGCGACCCCCTCTCCCACCCTCACCCTTTTCTGTCCTGGACGGAGGAGCCGACAAGAGCGGACACCTGCGCCCATGACAGGCGTGTGCTACAACAGCTTATTCTGAATGTTAAATCATATTACTTGACCTGATTAGGGTTAGAATCATACCAGCCTTCGCCTTTTTAATCACACAAACTAAAGCTGGATTTATACTTTTGACGACGTCACCACCTTAATACGCTAGCATACGCCAGCGCATAGGTTTATACTTTAAACGTCAGCGAGCACTCGACGTAAACCGGCGCATGTCGGCATAAACATTTCAAGAGTTTAACTGTGTTGAACTTTCATGTTGTGCGCTTGAAAACGCCGGCAATTAAACCAAGCAGAAGTAGCCACATCATTCCACAACACATATAACAGGGAGTGCACTAGATTGGTTCGACAGACATGGAAAACATGCAAAAGATAGATGAGACGTTAATCAATGACGTTCAAACGTTTAAAGTGTTTGTACGTCCTGACTTGGTCCGATTTTAAAGACCAAATGAAGAAGGAAAATGCCTAGCGAGCCATTGGCGAGGTGTTGGGCCGAGATTCTGGGAGATGTTCTATGATTTAAAATTAATGGACTCGGACTGTACTAACCTCCTTGGTTTACTCATTCTCTGATTGGGTTTTTTCCCGTTACAACCATTGCTCCACAACTGGACAAAGGCCGTGGTATGTTTTATCCTGTCTGTAGAATGAAAATAGGTCGGCGCCTGCGAGCGTTGATTAGCACTTGTGGCAATGACGCTAAACACGCGGTCATGTCTGCTGGCAGTCGGCAGATGACGCCGCCAACCGGCGTATGCTAGCGTTTACGGCGGGTGACGGCGTCAAAAGTATAAATCCAGCTTAATGTTACGTCAATGCTGGTCTGGGTTAGAACTAAATTTTGTCATAAATCTGGAAATTTACGCCTGTCCTAGGTGAGGAGTAAAATTACGAGTGGTTCGTGTTACAAGCCCCTGGCGAGCGCTTTACTACCGGGCAATGTTCCGCCTCTTAAGGTGCACTCTTCCAGTCTAGACGCTATGAGTCGATCAAAACAAGCTGTTGTACCACACGCCTACTGGGCAGTGTTCCGCCTCTTAAGGCGCACTCTTCCAGTCTAGACGCTATGAGTGGATCAAAACAAGCTGTTGTACCACACGCCTATCATGGACGCAAATGTTGGCTCACGCCAACTTTTCTATCGAAGACGGAAACTAATGTATTTCAATTTTTTATTTTTTATTTTTACCGGACCGCACGCACGCACGCACGCACGCGCCGCATCCAGTCTATATGGGCCTTTTTGGCCCCGAGAATGGCCAATAGCCAATCAACTGTCTGAAACCAACAAAGGTCAGCTTGCCCATCGTGTAAGTTGTAATAAGAGTTCACTGTCATTCGATTGAATGGTGTGTTGTCCAGGTGTCGGGAAACTCGGCGACGAAAGTCACTGAGACGACAGTGTAACAAAACTAAGAACTAAACTGCGTTAGCAAGGTGAGTGAATTAATATATAGGGACGAATTTACGAAAGGTGTTTGTCCCTTAACCGCGTGTAACTATCCAAAACAGCCGTGTGTATTTTAGTAACCAAATTACGAAGCACGTTTATGTTACATGCGTATAATCAAGATCACTAAGTTTTACACCTGCGTTTAAAATGCATTGAAATACTTAAACGCACGAAAGGGGTTGTTTAAGTCAAAGTTATCGACACTTTTCATCAACAAAACGAACTGAACAGTGCTGATGGATGCATTACGAGTGCTCAGAATTGCTCAGGAAGATGTCAAAGAGCATAGAAAGTATGCCCAAAGACGAGCACATTTTTATAAGCGTATAAGACAGGGAAGAGATGGGCGGCGTGTGTGTGTGTGGGGGGGGGGGGGGGGGGGGGGGGGGGTGTTGCCGCACCTCCCTACTGCTGGAGCACATCCTCAAAGTCGGGCAAAAATTATAGATATTCGGGCATAATGTGGTAAACTGAGGCGTTTTTACCATGAATCTACCCACACAATTAGTTGCAAGCCATGTAAAAATGCGAAATGATTCGTTTGTCAGCATAGACGTATGAGCTCCCATTTTTCTACGGGGGGGGGGGGGGGGGGGGGGGGGGGCAGGCTAGCTTTTTCCCGAATTAAACGAAAATGCTCGAATCTGGATAACAATATATATATTTTTCATATTAGGATTACTTCCAAACAGCTATATAGGTTTGCAAACGATCACAACGCATTTTTACGTGGATTGCAACTAATTTTGATGGTAGAATGATAAAAATACGTGGTGAAACGGTCTCAGGTTAACACATTTTACACGATTATCTATCATTTTGCCCAAATTTGAGTTTTTGCTCCAGCACTAGGCACTATGGGGGGGGGGGGGCAGTTGGCCTTACCTCCCGCCCCTCTGTCTCCTACGCTTATGTTTGGCATTAATACAAATATTAAAAGCAAATGTTGTTATCCAGATTCGGACACTTTCGTTTAAATCAGCCAGAAACCAACCTGCCCCCGCCCGCCTATGGACGAGTGTCGAGCATTGCGAAATTTTTAGACAGGTATAATCCGTTGAACAAAATTTAATGATGCCAAGTTCGTTAAACAATATTGTATTATAGCCGAGTTAATGGTTACAACTATAAGCAATTGCACTGATCAACTGATGATTTTATTCCACACAAATCTGTTACTATTAGACGAAACAATTCTCCTTAGATGAATGGAAATATTACGATTTTAATAGACGTCATACAAAGGCAAACAAAGAAAAATACACAACGAGATTAGGAGAGGCGCGTAACAAAGTTATCTCAAGTATCCGTAATGCTAAACATTGATTATAATACGAAACTAGATATAATATATTAAAAAGCACGGATATATAAAACAAAAAGATAATTCCAAATCAACATTTCCACTTACTGAAAACAATGGTGTTCTTTATGAGGGTGATGGCGATATTGCAAACGTCATGAATTATTTAATTATTGATTATTTGCTTCCCTAATCAGATTATGAGGAGGCATTTAATATGTTACATTTTTTTGTATCCATTTATAAAATTAGAATTGAGTTACGCAAATCAAATTTAACCTATTCGATAATCCCACTTTTCTTGATCCAGTAGCAGCAGCGATGGTTTATATGTATATATCTGTGTGTGTGTGTGTGTGTGTGCCCCCACGTTTTGGCACCTTCCTAGGGAGGGGAGAGGAGAGGGGGTCTAAAACATTTAGCAAGTTCTGTTGATCGGGTAACCAAGGCCATCGCAGATGTAGCACTGAAATAAATATCGCACCCAGAAGCGATTATTTTCCGGTTTATTCAAACATTATAAAAAAGAAGATTGTATTTCAAGTCTCTAAAAACTGCGTGAATGGTTGTCTAGTTTTGCGTAATCCACTTTTAAGTTTTTTCGTTCGCGTATTAATTTTGGAATATGGTTATGTTTAGTACTGGTCCCCGTTCCACGAAAGAATTGTAGCTAAGGTTAATTATATTGACTTAATGCTAAATAGAGAAATTTAATTTTTTTTTTTTTTTAAACGTACTAAATATATCGTCTTCTGTTCAAGTGGAAAAAATACACAAATGAAAGTAACTAAATAATGTCATTTTTAATATTTAGTTTATGGGGTAACCAATGATTATAGTTTTTCAACTGGCACCGTAAACTTTACAGCCGTTCCACGAAGCAATCTTACGGTAGTCGTAAGTGCCCCTTTAATGATTAATATATTCTTTGCAAAGAAGTACGAATATGTTAAATAATAAATTGGTTACCGACTTTTCGGAACATCTTGGATGTATTCAATGGTATCAGACATCCATGAAGTAACTTCATTTGCTAAGCGATAATTGCCGAATGCATAAGACATGAAAGTTATCTCCCGTATTTTCATGTAACGTTTGTATGGCCTAGAATGTTTTTCATCGAACGCCGAGTTTTATAAAAGGTATTTGGTATATATTAGATCCATTTTATACCAAAAGTTAGTATACTTCTTAGAAAATGACCAAATCATCAATTAACAGCCAATTGACAGCTACGTTAGTGGCTTACAACTGCCTGGTACCTATTGTAAATTTTCACAGTAATTTACGATGATAGTAAGCTACGCTGCCACTGCGTCGTGGAACGGGCTGGCGATCGTAGAACAAAGTTAAAGAGGCGATAGTAGGTGTGACGGAACATGCTCTTAATTTGTTTTCGCCTGTGGCGATATTAATTGTTTTAGAGGCCCGTGTGCAGCCCCAATATGCACTTAAGCCCAGGTGGGCACTTTGTTACGTAATACCTCTGCGCGACGGTGGTCGAGCTGTTTTCAATACACACCCAGACCTGGTGCGGAGGCCATGTGGCCAGTAGTTACGTAATATCTTCGCGAGTTCGGTACGATCGGGGTATTGCTGGCGAACTAGGCGACGACCAGTCTAGGCTTCTAAGAAAAATATGCCGGCTTGGTCGCTGTGGAAATATTACTTGTAGGTATTCGGTGCCGCGATGTGCCCCCAGGCGATATTCGGATTTTTTATAATAAATAGCTAGGGTTTTAGAGATATCAGGGAGAAACAAAAGGAAGGCTCCCAGGGAACGTTGTCCGTCCGGACTGGTAATTATATATTATTTCTGCTCTGTAGTATAAACTTGATGTGATTGATGTGACTTTAAATATTTTAATACTGTATTATACCAATATTATTTAGAAGGTGTTTCCGGTAATCTGACGAAGTAAACTGTAGGATTCATTGTTCTAATATTATTAAAGCTTAGCCAGTCATCCTAGAGGACCTAGGTAAACTGTAGGTTATTGTCTTTATGGTGATATGTACCAGTATTAAGTCTGTATTACAAGGTTACTGAATGAGTAGTTAAGGGTTAATTAAAAATTAACCAGTTAGGAATAGAGTTGTAATTCCTTTACTAATTAAGTTCCCCTGGCAGCGTTTCTCAATTATCACACGTGTGGGTGTTGTGTCACGGTGAAGTGATTAGAATATTGTGTAAACTAGACACCTAGAGATTAACTAAGTAAGTGATCAGTTCTGGGTTGTTATTATTTGTTGTTGTTAATTAACTACTGCGGCAGTACATTTGTCAGCGTAGGTTAATAAAGATTCCAAAGTGTATTGTGTTTTTGTTGTGTTTTCTAGTGAACTAAACGTGCTATATTATACATACTTTATATAAGATCTTATCTCTGATCATACCTAGAAGAGCCACGCGGGTTTTGAACTGCCCGTTACAGAGAGATCTAATAGATATACAGTTAGGAGAGATATTTGGATAATCGTGTTTTATTCAGTTACGGGTATTATAGGATCCCCGTGACAGTAGGCATTTACGGCGATAGTAGTGCTAAGATAGCTTCGTGAAACGGGGCCCAGAATATCACGATGGTAACGGGTTAAGCAAATAAAAGGGTTATCGTTTGTCTTTTAATGAACTTGCTGCTAGTGATGCACCATCTCACAGACAGGATAAAACATATCGCGGCCTTTAATATACCAGTCATGGTGCACTGCCTGGAACGAGAAATAGCCCAATGGGGGATCGATCCCAGACCGACCGTGCATCAAGCGAGCGTTGTACCATTGAGCCCCCTAAATAATAATAATGATAAATAATAAATACATGTATATTTAAAACTTCGTAAATACCAGATATTTCTGATATAAAATATAGTGATGAGTAAATAAAAGAAAGAAATAAAGAGAAAAATTAATTAATTAAATAATTAATTAAATAAATAAATAAATAAATATAAATAAATAAATAAATAAGATAAGATAAATAAAGAATTGTTTTTAACTTTGTAAATACCATATATTTCAAATGAAGCTGTATGTGTCTGATATAAAAGATAGTGAAAAGTAAATAAAATGAATAAATAAATAATTTGTAGATAGACATGTAGTATTGATTACAATCTAATTAAAATTAGCTCCACTATTACATGTGGATCTAACAGCAGCCCGTTGGAGCTCATGTCCAGTTGACCTTTCATTCGACATATCAAAACCTTACTTGCAAAATCATGCCAGTGATTTGAAAAGAATTTGAAAACATTCGGGATTATGCCGAGGGTATACGAAATAATTTGGGTGAATTACGAAGTATGCCGGAAACTAATTGCAATATAAAATTTTATATAAAATTCGTTTCAAGACGAAAAAATAAACCGTGATGGTATAGCCTTTTATCCTGTTCAATTATTTAGACCCAAAGTTTTTTGCAAATGTTACGTTTATTTCCTATTCGATATTTGTTTTCTTTGCATTTACATGAAAACAAACCCAAACCCCGACAGGTTTTATATACAAATCATCATATAAAATGCACGAAGTTGACTTAATTCCACTTTTTAAAAATCTCTGTCTCTTTTGAATGCACGTTATTTCTCCTATAAATAACTAAGGTCATTTGCATATCAAAAGCATCATTCTATAGTGCGTTTCAAACTAATGTTCGGTTCTATCGTCCTATCCGCACAAATCGTAGTATGACCTATATTTAAGAAAATATCTGTAAACATGAAGCAGGCGCGGATTCAGGTGGGGAGTTCAAGTGACAAAACCTCAGTTTGAAAAAAAAATATGTATCAAATATTATAATTATATTGTAGAATACACAAGCGCGCGCGCTGAAGGGAGAGAGAGAGAGAGAGAGAGAGAGAGAGAGAGAGAGAGAGAGAGAGAGAGAGAGAGAGAGAGAGAGACGTCATTTATGTAACGACGCACTCAACTTATTTTAATCTATGGTTATATGGTTATAGGGAGAGAGAGAGAAGAATATGGTATGCATGCGATTGGTGGAGGTATGACCCTCTGCACAACCCCAACCCCACTTAAGGCTTCTTTTGTATATGGAGCGGGACGTAGCTCAGAGGTAAAGCGTTCGCTCATGGTAGGTCGACTGATCGATCCCACATGGTGGACTCATTGGGTTGTGTCTAGTTCCAGCCTGTGCACCACAACTGATGTAAAGGCTGTGGTATGTGCTATCCTGTCTATGGGATGGTGCATATAAAACGTCCCTTATTGCTTATCAAAATTGCTTATCGGAAACAGTGGCCCATGTGGCGGTAGCGAGTTTCTTTCTCACTGTCATAATGCTCCTTAACCGTTTTGTCTGACGCCACATAAACGTATATATCAAATGCGTTGAGTGTGTCGTTAAATAAACATTTCTCTCGTATGTATGTGTAGTCTATATGCATTTCTAGTCGATTAGTTTATAGGTTGTTAGGTTGTTTGATAGTGAATGATATGGAAATAAATTGTTTTTGGTGTTAAAGAGTTCATGCATACATTAAAGTAATACTCCTGATGGGTATCGAGAAATAACTTAATCAGTCGACGAACTCATTTCTTCATCACTATCTTCGTTAAGGGGGACTATCACAGGGGGTATTTTATTTCTTATAAAACTATTTTGTTTTCTAAAATCTTCTTCGATCTTTATTACATGTTTAACTGCGTCAGAGAAGTGTGTAGGTGTGACACAGTTCAATGCATGTGCAAGTTCTCTCCGCACCGTGGTCATTTTACCATCATTATGACGAGCTATGTGCCCTTTGACTTGACTCCAGATCAGTTCTATCGGATTGAGTTCAGAATGTCTTGGCGGCAGTCTTAGACACAAGTGCCCATGGCGTTCAGCAATATCATCAGTAACAAATTGCTTTGCATATTTGTTACTTTTCACAAGTTCATAAAGAACTGGCTTTGTCATGCTACTCTCAAAAGGTATATTTTTGTTTCGTAGCCACGACTGAATTTCTTCCTTTTTAGCGCTTAGTGCAGGACATCGTGTAATCTCAGTTAATTTGTTGTGGTAGCTTGCGTTATCCATGACCATAACAGAAGGTTCTGGTAGAGAAGGCATAAGTTGTTCTTCAAACCATTTGATGAAATTTTCATGATTCATCTCACCATGATAGTCTCCGTCTGTTTTTTTTAGCCTCAAAGATCAATTCACAGCCATCTATCAATCCATATTTATCACAGACAGACAAATAATAAGTCTTTTTCCCTTCCCAGTCACCGAACAGAGTTTAGGAACTCGATCAGCAGCGTCTGATTTCGGCAGGTGATTGGCGGTACTTGTGCCCGGGTGGATATCTGTCCAGTGGTGGGATGTTGTGTGGTTGACATTCACCCAGGTCTCATCTTGATACACTATTAAATACCCCTGTTCTCGTAAACTGGATATTTCATGGAGATAGGACAGTCTCCTGTCTGATATATTGGCGTCCTCAAAAATCACTTTTCCGGTTGTAGACATATGTTGGTATTTAAAATCGAGGTCATGGAGTGTTCTTCGTAAAGTTGATATGGATATGTTGATTCCACATTCCTCCCTTAAAGGCACGTTAATCTTATGTAATGTAGGTAATTCGCCCTCTCTATAAAATCTGTATACTCGTCGTCTAATAACATCTTTATCAAATAAATCGATGAGTTTTCTGTCGCGTTTTTTAACAGTGATTTCTGTGCTTGGATTCGTAGAGCTTAGATTTTTCAAAGTTCTTTTTACTGTTGAAACCGAAACTTTAAGTGCAGCGGCAACTCGATCGACAATTCGATAAGAAGCATACCTAGGTCTACCGCGCTGATATTCATCTTCAAAATAATCGAAAACGTTCTTAATACACGATTTTACATCAACTGAAGTGTTTTTCGATTTACCCATATTTTTCCTGAAATAACAATAACAAGAATGTCGACTAATACATTTTCAATGAATTTATATACCCTACCTAACTTTTATTTTACGTGATTTACACATTGCTACAATAGCACGTGCAGTCATAGATCGAAATAATGATGTTATTGACCAAGCAATGCTATCGTATTTTGAACATTCAAGGCTGTGTCTGCGGGATGAAAAAGTGGTTGAACCCATACGAGTCCGAACAATAGCCCTTTGGTTTTTCGCATTACAAATGTAACCCCCAACCCCCAAACCCCAGCCCCTAGCACCACCCTAAATACTATATATATATAGATATATATATATATATATATATATATATATATATATATATATATATATATACGTATGAGTTCCCAATTTAGAGGCAAATTAAATAACATTTTTATTATTATTTGATGTTGGTGGCCTTTGACATTTTATCCCCCCCCCCCTGGTCTTCTGGGTCTGGCCCTGCATTAAATTTATTTATAAATTTGGAAAGCACATTCCTGCGGTGTGTGAGGTGATTTGTGTTTATTACTGTGCTACACCTCAGTTGTGTTAGGTTAGGTATGGTATGCTAATATATAATTGATATAATAAAATAAAAATACATAATACATTAGCTAAATTTATTAAATATAATGCACCTACAAGAAAGGGTTACATGTTCTGTTTGTTTACATCTATGTTTAACGGAAAGATTAGACAATGCTGTTACACTCTGCAAAACAATAATAACCTTAATTTAGTGAAACAAGCTATAATGGCCTTCACGTAGCCTCAGATCCCAATGTTTTGATATGCAAATGACCTTAGTTATTTATAGGAGAAATAACGTGCATTCAAAAGACACAGAGATTTTTAAAAAGTGGAATTAAGTCAACTTCGTGCATTTTATATGATGATTTGTATATAAAACCTATCGGGGTTTGGGTTTGTTTTCATGTAAATGCAAAGAAAACAAATATCGAATAGGAAATAAACGTAACATTTGCAAAAAACTTTGGGTCTAAATAATTGAACAGGATAATAGTATACAATCCAAAGTTTATTACTGCACTTTTCCCTCCTGTTTTTTCAATGTTGAAATAGACCAACAAGTTCGCATAAATAGTCTCGCCCGATATTTTTAGAATTTGCTCCCGAATAACGCTATAAAAGGCGAAGTGTAATTGGTCGATATTTAAATTGTTATTTATAGATGAAATGTCACCTGGACATAGGAGTCCACGCAATGCTGTTAGATCTACTGGCTAGACCCAGTAGAGATAATTTTAATCAGACTGTCTTTTTTAATGAAACGATAAAGGGAAAATAGAACTGTGATAAAGGTAGGGATTTTGTTGTTTTTAGGGGGAAGGGGAGGCAGATTTTATTAAATTTTAAATACTGATACATGTTGAGAATTCAACTTCACTAAAAATCCGCGTGAATATAACTATAGTTCTAATTGTTAAAAATATCCTAATGCATTCCAATTAAGTTCATTTTATTGTATGAATCTTTTAATTTTGCATCCCTAAAACCCTTGATAGGCGGCTCTAGAGACTTCGTCTAAGTTAATGAGTTAATGCTTTTGGTCTTAAACCATTCCGATGTAAACTTTAGTAGACCATTTTACCACAGCCATTGTACCATCTAATACGAAATATGTACATTAGTCGCCAGAAGATTCCCATCTCCTACGAAGCTACTTACGACGCTCATGTCAACTGTCGATAATGCCCCCCCCCCCCCTCCAAGTTGAAAATAGCCTGGATACAATCTAATTCGACATGGGACGTTCTCTTCGCGCGCATGCGCAATAGGAATGTGAAAGAAATCTATTGTCCCTACAGTTTGAATGATGGAATCGATGTAAATATGTTGGGGTTTGGGGTGTTTATTTCATATGTACCTACCCAAAAACATAGAATCTATAGGTATTAAATGTAACGTTAGCTATTTTCAGAGTCTTTTCCTATGAACACGACAATAGGTGCTGATATTGATAATTAAAAACCTTATGTTCACATAATTCTGTTTGTGCAATCGAAAGTTGATCAGATAGTGCAAACCGCTTATAACCGATGATCGATGATGGAATTTCAACCGATTCCAAACTACTTACCGCCTCATGTACCATTGCTGCGCTGATGGTGACGCCCAACATGGTCAGTATACTGGATATAAGCCACAGTACACACACAAGGAGCATGACGACACTGAGTTCGTAAGTCACAAACTGGTACAGAATGAAACAGGCCAGGGGGAGGTTAACAGCGAGTAAAACCGCTATCAACATGCAAAACGTCCGATCCAGCACAGCGACACATTCACACAGATCAAGATGTAGCAGACGACACTCTTGTAAACATCTAGGAATTCTGTCGCGCGCCATCTTTGATCTGTTTCCTTAGAAATTCTGACAGTTCGTAAAAGCTTAATTTGATTAATTAATAATTACAAATGAGATAGAAAAGGCAATAATGCCACCTGCAAATGTAATAATAACACATACCGCGCCTATAGTAAGGTTACGAATTGGGAACGGCCGTATGGCCTCTTTCTTAAAGTCTGTGTCTTCTAGGAAAAAGAGCAGGACAATACCGGTGAGATCTACCAACACTAAGACCCAGCTTGCGATAGTGCCGAGAATGACGCATCTGGACAGCTTCAACTGCACGAATACGGCGCTGGAACCGTCAAACACATCATTCCAGTGCTTGTAAAACGATGGCAGGTGTGAAGACCTTTCACAGGCTAAGAACATTATCGCTGAGATGAATGTCACTAGACCAAACCACATCAGCAGTATTATTCTTAAGTTGAAGTTGGAATCAAGAGGCAGTATACCTAGGATATACCGCAAGAAATTGGCCCAAACTAAAATCATAATTGCAACATTGTACGTTCTAAAGCTGAAAAAAAGTTTCATGGTTTCTTTCTTCAATTTTATCTGCCATGTTTCAATCTTAGCTGGTTCCACTTCGGTAGAGCACTTTAAGTGGTAAATACCGAATAGCTTCATTGATGTCGTCAGCGCTTTTAATGTTTCTTGCAGCATCGTGACCAGTTTTAACAACTCGTGATTATAGACCAGTACTAAACATAACCTTCTCTGTTAAAAAATGCTACAGCAAGTCGGTGTATCTGCACCTGTACATTAGTAAGACCTACCTGATGCTTTTAGTAATAATCAATAATAATAACGGGTAAACAGAATAATGCAACGACAAATTCATATTTCTTCCGTGTTTTCCGGAAATAATGGGAGTTTAAGCTATTTTTCTTTTCATCCACTTGTTTTTGTTATTTCGGCTAACCGACATCTTTTTTTCATTTAGAACAAAGTAATTACAGGTAAATAAAGTATCTCCGTACACTGTGTTTAAACAAATCCTTTACAACTGGTTCTGTCAAACGACTTGAATGAACGACATGCAGAACAGATGTTATATTTAATCACTTAATGCGTTTGCGACTTTGTTGTTAACTTAAGCAATATCATTGAATGGAATACGGTTACAAACTCTCTGGAGGATTCCGGTGCTTAACGTGATGATTAAAACAAAATATAGAGTTTTGTGTTATAAAAACAAGCTATGTTAGTTTTCACAATACCAATGAAGTTAAAGGTATTGTGTCAACACGCATTAACTCTGATTATTGATGGCAATTCACATTGTGTATTGGTATTGTGTTGACTGTTTCTGCTACAGTCTATAGCATAACATCGACCTTTCTATATTAAAGGGACATTCCTGAGTTTGCTCCATTGTAAGATGTTTCCGACTAATAAAATATTTCTACGATTAAACTTACATATTAAATATATTTTCTTTTTTAGCATATCAGTGTCTGTATATTCAATATGTTTCTGGTCATCTCAATTTTGTAAGAAGCCAAAACTGGATTTTGTCTTCGTACGTACGAAGAAATATATTTTAGGAAATAAAATGAAATTTAACCTAGTACAAATATTAGAACGGTCAGAAACACGTTTAATATACAGCCACTAATATTTTATGCAGAAAAATATATTTGATATGTAATTACAATCGTCAAAAAGTCTCGGTTAGTCGATAACATCTTTAAAATTGCAGCAAACTCAGGAATGTTTGGATCTTTTGGATGTTTAGATCTAACATTTGGTGATAACAATCCAATAATTTAAGAAAATAGTGAAATCTTTTAAGCAATTTAAATTCTCTTATAGAAAGAAAATGCCAAATTTATGAAACCTGTTTTTCTTAAACGCGAGAGTTTAAGCAAGGTAAATGTATGTAGTTACACAAAAACAGACTTTGTAAATTAAGTCCAAAATGTTTGGACCATTTAACATCATTTCCCTTTTATATATTGCTTTTCTTTTCTTAGTTTCTGTTCTTTTACTGAACACAGCAGAACATCAACTAGGATAAGGACTTCACTTTCACCTGGATCAGATACAAAGTGCAAAAAACAAAAATTAAACAATAATCTGGACTTATTACACCTGGACTCCCCACCTGAATCCGCGCCTGAATTGTTTATTGACTTATGTTTCCAAATTGTTTCTTAAATATACATGTAATATGCATGTGTTTGTGTATATATCACTGTGTACGAATGGAAGAGTACATTAATTTGACTAAATGACTAGCTGCGACTAGCTAGGCCGTAGTTAATAATGAAACTAACGACACAAAAATTCACTTCCTCGTCTATTGACAAGGTTTCTACCGTCTGACTCGGTAATAAAGACAGTTTCGAGAACATGCATGCACATATTTTTCAGTGGAATAAACACAGGTAACAAATCGTACATCATGACGTATATTAAATTTTATTTAATACTGACGATGCAAATAAATGCATTATTGGTGAAAATACGCAAACAAATCAGAACAGTGTCTATTTCAGACAATGTGTAACAGACACAATTTCATATGTATTTAATAGTTACGATCGACTATCCACCTGCAATTAACGTGATGATTAAAACATATTAAGCAGAATTAAGCATTCCATAGTGTACACACACACACGCATAAATAAACACACACACACACACACACAGATACATATATATATATATATATATATATATATATATATATATATATATATATATATATATCGTGTATTGATTAGCATTGTTTTGCATATAAATGTAAATTTATGACTGAAAAATAGAGAATAATACATGAGTGGCCGTTAGATACCATTTATCTCACGAGTTGTTTTATAATGTATCTTACGAGCGAAAGCGAGTTTGATACGTTTTAAACAACGAGTTGTGAGATAAATGGTATCTAGCGGACACGAATATATTATTTTATTTCTTACATATCCTCAAAAATCAGGTTGTAAGCAACATATTTTTCAACTAAAAGTTATTTACAGCCGTTGCACTTGTAGCAGACTTACGCATCACAGACACATGAATGTCAGGTAAACTATACGTCACAGTCTAATCGATTTCAATCGTGTTGTTTTTGATTGGATGTATGACATTAGTGACCTGGTCATCACCTAGGAGCAGCCAGTCGTATGTCTTGAAATTGTTAACACACGTACATGTGTCAGCAACCACGTGTTATCAAAAATAGCGCATGGTATTCTCACCAACGGGTGTGTAAGAAAGCATTATAAATAATACAGTTAGAAATATACATGACTAATGTTTTCTGTCCTTACCGTGTCTCATCTTTCTGTGGGAAGTAGATTCGGTACCAACTATTTGTATACGTACAACTTCTGATCGTAACGTTACGATAGTTTGTGAATTTAGTTCCAGTGTTGTAAATACACACTGTTCCAGAAGTCATCACATGGTGGCTGGGTGGAGGCTGGGTACAGTAATGATTATTTTGTGTTTAGTGCGTCTGTTATACCTTTTCCCCCTATAAATTAAATAAAAGTTTATTTTGTAGATGGTGGGTATACAAAACAGTTGCCCTCGGTAAAAACGTCATAAAGCATATTAATACAATGACTGTCAATGTGTTTCAGTCAAAAGGTCACAACGCATATCAACACAATGACTGTCGATGTGTTTCAGTATTATAATAATAATCTGTCCTCTTAATACCAGATAAGAAATTAATTATATTTCCTTTGTTGTTTTGTTTTGTCAATCGGCCATATACATTTTTTAACAAATTATGCATAAACCCTCTAAGATATTTAGATTAATTACCTTGTTTTCTGCGAGTCGGTCTTAGACATATTTTAACACATTGAACATAAACTTCCCTTGATATTTTTTTACAGTACTATCACAGCGTAGTTTTTACCGGGATATTAATGAATTTGAATGAATGAACAGAAGTCTCAAGTTGATGATGCAGGTTCTTGTATTTTACTTTCCAACATGAACCATGATTAACAAGTTAACAACATGGTGATACAGATAATATACAAGTCGGAGCTCTTAGGTGGATGACACACAGACCTCCCGATAGAGTTGACATTGCTTATGTCACAAAACTGTCTCTCGGATCTTACAGTAGAGTTTGTGCTTTGTGAGAGAACTTGCGTGTGAACAGTATCTGTTCTCCTTAAGTCTGTCTTTCATAGGTAAATTATCCTTATTTATAAGACACATACTAAACACGTATCCATGTGATATGTAGTTGTCATGGTGTACTCGTTCAGACACCTGCAATACCCGTGGCAACAATTAATTTGCCTTGTATCAGATTGCTGGTTATATATATTTAATTAGATCTTGACACTAATTGGTTTGATTGGCAAGTCACTAAGTGAATACCATGGCAGACGTCACATTACCAATTAACTAATTCTAAGTAATGAACTCGTAAAAATAAAGATATAATACGTATTGTTCTAAAATTGAAGTTTAGCACTATGACAGTTATCCACCGCCCGAAGAAATGACATGTCCTCGTGTCTAGAGAATAAACTTGTTAAGATAGTTTGTATACTGTGTTTGTCCCGCGTCCGAAATGTGGTATCACAAACAAAAACTGTTTCATCTATTAGACAAGGTTTTCGCTTATATCGTAATCTTGTTGAGTCAGTTGGTTAGCGTTCACGTTGTCTAAGGCAATGCTCCCTGCAAGACGTTTTCACCCATCAGATAGGTCTTTGGCTGTTACCATAGTTCGTAGATGCGTAGAATCAGTGATTAGCATTGACTTGGTCTGAAACAGTTGTAGATAACAGGCAGTTCATCTCGAGTTCGAATTCAGGCACTGTTGCTGATGGTGCTGTCGTCTGTATAAACGTATATATGGTTTTGGCTACGTTAATGTCAAGCTTACTTTCTAATATCAGTTTAGGTATCTAGAGATTATGAATCTATTGAAAATTAATACGTTTAGTGTTTGTATTATTTATTCCGAAACACGTTTAATAATCAAATGAGTCGTTATTTACCTTCGGTGATATTTGTCTCGTCGTGTGTACTGTTGTGGATAAGTTGTATTACTCAATGTATTTAGTTCAGACGTCTGCAATACCCATGGCAACAATTAAATTGCATTGTATCAGATTAGGTCTTAACACTCATTGGTTTGATTGGCAAGTCACTAAGTGAATACCATGGCAGACGTCACATTACCAATGAACTAATTCTAAGTACTGCACTTGTAAAAATAAACATATAATCCGTATTGTTATAAAGTACAGTACTATGACATTCATATTTGTTTTCTTCCAACAGGTAATGCCGGGTTCTAACGTAGCAGCTGCAGTCTCGAGAGTTTAGATGTTCAGTTATTGACATGGAAAACGAGACCGAGCCTTCGACTGGGACCACACTTTTCAATATAAGTAATGTAACATTGATGCACGAGTATCAAGAACTAATCGAGAAGCTGAATTACGAACGAATGCTGTTCCAACTACCAGTGATAGTTACACTGCTGGTCGTCATGGTGGTGGCCATATTCGGGAACATTCTTGTCATCTGTGTGTACAGAATGACCTACAAGAGCAGTGTAGCCAGTTTCTTTATCACCCTTCTGGCAATCGTAGATCTGAGCACAACGCTATGCATCTCCTTCAACATCCAAGACATGTTCAATCCGTACATGAACCCTCTTCCAGTTGTCTGTAAAATTGGTCGCTTCCTCGAATCTTTCGTGACCATTATGTCAGGGAATTTTCTGTTGTGCGTTGCCTTTGACCGGTATTTCCATATAATCTACCCTCTAAGAAGATACACCTTCCAGCAAGCCAAAGCCCTCGCCATAGTGATGACCGCCGTGGCTCTGTGTATGTCGTGGCCGCAGCTATTTCTAGCTGGTATGAAAACTGTGGAAACGCATGTAAAAGGGATTTACGGTGAAGACTGTTCATTCCGGGATGACGTTGACAACTCCATATATACCCTGTTATTTCAAGGTGTACTGATGGCGACTTTCTTCATAGGCATGTTCGTTTTAATTATATTCTACGGTCGAATTTACTTTGTCATCTGGAGAAGACTCAGGTGCACTATTGGAGAACGAGTATACGTCAGCCCTAATGGTAAGAGAAGAAAATGCCAGATTCAGCTAGAGCTGCTAAAAGGTCGAGCGTCAAACGAAAGTACGGAAAGCACTGAAGTATCTGTGGACATTGGAAACAACAATGATTCAACATCAATTGAGATACGGGATGGACCGAGCGAAGAAAAAGATCGACCCCTAATGTTAAGCGACAAAATGGAGACCAGCGACAGCAGTAACGATTTGGAACTGCACCGCAGTTTAAAACATGAGACCAAGAGACGTATCAGTGATATACCTAGGAAGAGTAATAAAACGAGAAACATTCAATCCGGGACCTCACGTACGACACGAATTATGGCCATCATAACGGTGTTTGCAATTATTGGATTTCTGCCATATCTGTTAGTGAATCTGTTTAAAAACATGGGACTCTTTTTCAGGCCTGGTATGAGCACGGCAGAGGATTTGATCTACGAGTTCTGTACGAAGTCGCATTTCATAAATTCTTTTGTGAATCCCATCATTTACAGTGTAATGAATCCCATATTCAGGCGTAATGCATGGAAAACCGTAAAGACGATCGGTCAAATCTGCTGTTTAAAACTTAATAATAGTTAAGTGCATAATCGAATGTTTAGTCATTGGCAGAAAGTCTTCTACAACATAAGAAAACGAAACTTAAATAATTCCTTCTTGTCCTTGGAACAAAAAGTTAGCTACTGTCGAAATATAAATGTTACAGTAATGTACTAAATTGTATATAGAATAATAAACACATAGATATGATATATTAAACTGTATATATATATATATAATAATAATAAATATATGTATAAGCAATAATTTATTGATTAAATAACTATAGTCCTTCCCACAGGCAACACGTGTTTCATACTACGGAATTTACTATAAGTTATTTGTTTCTGAGCCGATTGTTTTTGGGGTTTTTTTTTTAAATTGCACACATAAATAGTAATTTTTGTTATTTCCAAAACACTTTTACTTTTCTTCTTATGTCAAACCAAACTGGAATTATTTACAAAAAACCCACAAAAAACCCAACCCCCCCCCCCCCCCCACCCCAAAACCTTTTTGTAGGAGAATGGGACGGACTATAGGTTGGTAACTTGATTTGTCCATAACCTCTTACCTCGACCCTTTCTTTTAATATACTATTACCACTTCGACTACGACAACGACTACGGATATCGCTACAACGACTATCACAACGACTACAACTGCTACAGATAATTGTACGTCTGTTCAAGTACTAATAATGAAAGCCTGCAACTATTGTTACATATGTTCTTTAGCGTTCTTAAATGTTTTCAAATGCAATAAATGAATTTGTGTATTGTTTATCCAAATAAACAATCAACTACTTTTTGAAGTTGTGCATCACTATCTAATAAAATATTATAAAAATACAAAATGTATATCACAAAATGTTTAATCCCACCCACCCATCACCATTTATTAAAATTTCATTGTAAATTCATAATACTGGACTTAGATACAATATATCTCTACAACATTCATTATGACATTTTTATATGTACATTTTCCCAAGTTTTCAACAGAAAGTGTAAATAGTACAGTGATTTATTAATAGTTGTTTAATCAAAGCACCCCCCCCCCAAAAAAAAAAAAAAAAAAAAAAAAAAAAAAAAAAAACAAACAAAAAAAACACACACAAAAACCCCAACAAACAAACCAAAAAAAAAAAAAAAAAAAAAAAAAACAACAACCAACAACCAAAAACACACGGAAAGACTAGAAACTAATGATGAAAGCTAAATTCACATCACTGTACAAGACATTCTTGATAAACAAAGCAATAAGTTAAACATGATTGCGCCAATAACGTATTCGAGGGGAGGGAGAGGATCTCCCAGGGACGTTGGCGATTAATTGAGTATAATTACAAACTTTCCACTTTCATACGCTCTCATCACTTCTGAATGTTCTCTTTCGATAAACCTACAAAAAAAATGACGTCATTACGCCAGCTAAGAAGTCATTACGTAAAAATGGTCATGGAAAGGACGCTAGAAGCTGATTTATATGTATTTTAACTAAATATGGCGTGTTCAAGCGCTTGTGCATACATTTGAGAAGAGGGTGAGGGCTAAACTGTGGCTAGCGAAATTTATGAGTGGTTCCCCGGAAAAGTATTTTTTTAAAAAGAGAGATAAAATGTGCTTGATCAAGAGAGAGTTCGACTGTCGTAGCTCACCCTTTGCACAAGCTCCTGTCTTTGTAATTATTCAGACAGCATTTCCTCGGGTTCTCTCCAATTCAACCAATCTGATATCAGCATTTCGATCATCTTAATCGTAAAGACACCCAAAAAGTAGTAGGCGTGGCTTACATTCTTTCGGTTCATGGAGATATGAATGAAAAACAATAGCACCTCTGAACCAATCAGATTGCCGTAAAGTGTATAGGCGCAAAGAAAAGTTAATTATTACCCATATGGTTACAAATATCTTGGTACATATGATCAAAGTGATACGTCCCAATTAGCGCACTACAACCTTACAGGAACGTCAACGAAACTAGATGAGTGATATAAATTAAGATCGATTATGGGTAATAAATAGGGTATTAAACTCGCTACCATTTCGTATCATAGAAAGGATACGGCAAGAGTATGTGCTACGTATTGCCTCCTCTTATGAAAGATAAAGTAAATAGTAATTTAATTTGATTATCTTATTTTTATGAATTAGTCACTAGTATAGTAGTAGTAGTAGTAGTAGTAGTAGTAGTAGTAGTAGTAGTAGTAGTAATAGTGTGTGTGAAGGCTGAATATCTGTGTAAATGTCCGTCTAGCTCTCGGGCTTTGTAAGTCTTGCGACGGAGTGTCCCGAAGTTTAGCTAAATGTGGGTGCTGCCGGATTTCTTTCTGTAGTGTGTGTATTAGTGGTTAATATAAGGATTTTTTTAAAATCAAGTAACTCGAAAATGATCGATGTAAAGGTATTTGACGTCAAACATAGGATTGTTGTGGTATCAGAGCGGGAATCTTTAACTACCGTGTGGTGGGCAGCGATTGCGATAATATTACATAGCTTGGTCTCTGACTATAACATTCCCAGTCTGGAGCTCGTCGCGGTAAGACGTGTTTGTTTCGCTTGTGCTTTCGCGGCTCGACTTGGGGATCCTTCACTTCGTTGTTTTTGTCAGCGAAGTGAAGTTTTCTACTTGGATGTATGCGGCCATTGGAACTGATTGAACGCTGGAACGCTTCTCGTTTCGACAGTCTGCACCACCAGGTTGGATTCTTTTTTAGCGAGATTCCTTGCCTCCACGTCATTTCTCCGTCTGACTATGTTGACTTGTTTTTTTAGTGACTCGTATGACGGCCATTCTGCAGAACGCCACGGTTGTTCGCGTTTAGTCTCTATATGTCCGAGCCTGTCCTAGCAGCACTGGAAGATTGACCGCCCCACTCTAAGAAAAAATATGAAGCGGGGTCGGCCCCTACTACTCTTTTCTAGACTTTACTTTGTTTTATTGTGATACCATCTCGTATCCTCCGGAGTCGGGCCCGTCCGCACCACTACACCAACCCATACGACATACCCTAGTCTGATTCTCTCTCTCGTTCAAACGGATCCGGCTTCTCAAGATCTGTATTTCAGCACAGCACTACACCTTCAATGTCTATTGACTGTCAATCTAGAGGTTTTCTTGACGGGATGCAACCCATCTCGTCTTTACAAGCCTTAACGAGGCCACTCACGTGGACATATGGATCGGACTTTAAACTTTTAGACCTTCGTTCAAAAGTTTGTCGAAATAACTTTCTTTTTTTAATATTATTAAATAGTCCGATCCTCTCTTCTTTCTCTTATTTATTTTTGGACTGTCCAAATTATACAAATATTTGACCGAGCAGTCAATTCTTTTTATTTTTGGCTTGTAACTTTTTTTTTTTTTTAATTCTATTAACTTTTTTACTAATTGCTATTTTCAAAATTCTGCCCATTTTCAAATCTACCCCTTCCCCACTCCATCCCGAGTCAGGCCACCGATCTTATCTAATTTCTTTTTGACCACCCGATCTAATCTAGCGACCAAATTTAATGAGTACAATCTTCTTTATTAATTATATTAATTAGAGATGCGCATCAAAATTTTAAAGGCCCACTATTTAATTTTTGGATGTAAATTTCAAAATTGTCCGCTTAATTTTCTTCTGTCCCGGGACAAGCCCCTGGCTATCCAGAGACAGGCCCCAGGACGGACATGCTCGAAACTCTAGTGGTAGGCCTATATGAGCATGTAAAAATTATTCGCACTCGCACTCTGACTATAAGGGCTGAATATCTGTCCAAATGTCCGTCTAGCCCTCTATAGTCAGTGTACTCGGGCTAACATGGATACAACGCATTTTCGACACAATAATAATGTGCAGACGTTCATATTATGAAACCCCTAAATGTAATTTTCAGATGGACAGCATATTTATTTGTATTCAGCAAACCTATATTAGAATAGAAAACAAAACATCTATGTTTTCAAACAATGTAGATACAAATGTGTTTACAGGCATCGAAATGACCGTCTAAACGGAATTTAGGGAAAGTGAATTTACGATCTCAGATAGGGAAATATATATTTTTCAAATGTATTTTAAATAGTTAAAAGGAAAACATAAATAATGTATGCCTAAATCTACATGTTAACACCAGTTTTTGGAAGATTCCTACCATATACAGGCGCAAATCTAACATTCTTATATACATAAAAAAAAATAAAAAATATTGTTATTATTATTATTATTTTATTATTATTATTAATATTATTATTATTAAAAATAATTGGGGGTGGGGGCTAATATCAATGTAATGGGGATCGATTGGTTAATATATGTTTGGATTTGTAGGTGACAAAAATATTGACGCCCTGAAGCTAAAATTAGAGGATTGATATTTTAGACCTTTATTTTGCATAGGCCTGGAGGGGTCAGGGTATGCTTTACCAACCCCCCTCCCCCCCCCCCCCCTCCCATTGAAAGGCAATCTAAATGCAAAATGCAAAAATATTGGCCTAGCTCATAATTCTCCATGTTATTAGAAACTATTTTAGTTCGGCCAGAGTTGATTATAGACAATCAGAACTTCTGTAATGTTTTATAACAATTATATGTGTACATATTTTGTGTATAATTATGTAACAATTACAAACACTGCAACAACATTTAATAACTGATCCCTCCAGTCCCCCCCCCCCCCTCCCCCATTATTAGCCTCTTCCAATGTTTATGTTTTGAGGAAACTGGATCAGCAAACTTATGAAATCATGCCAGACCTGGCAATGACATGACAAAGATTTGCCTCCAACATGACTGATATTCAATTGGTACATTATTATTAACCCCAAGTTAACCAATATCAGATATACATGTAAGCCCATTTTTCAACCTGTGTACCTATAATGGAAGGTTCACATATCGTCGCTATGAACTCAAATTATCTGATGTCACAGGAAAAGTTCAGGTATATATGAAAAATGGATGGAGACATTTGGCCCTGTAGGGGTTGATCAGGAAAACAATACACGAGAAAAATGAGAGCTCATAAGCTAGCATCTTAAGCACTCCAATTAATGATTTTCATAGAACAGACATGCAACGATATATGTTTTTATTGGTGTTTCACAAGTTAATTCACAACATTTAATATTAACAAGACTGCTGATTTCAAATTTTTATTAGTGGTTTCAGCTTGACGATTACTGTGGTCAGTATCTGTACTCGTATTGGTACATGTTACCATAATTTTATAGATACACTTGTATGATCACATTAACTACAATCGATGGTGCACTGTCTATCATGCATATGCTCATCAGTTGCTACATGAAATCCTTCATGAATTTTTATTTGTTAATGTTATGGTCAAATAGGACCAAAGCGCCAAACAGCAATATAGTACAATCAGGGACAATCCTTGAGTTAAATAAGACATTTTACACAGACTATTTACAGCATACAAAACCGGCCTGGAAGCGAATACTTTGCTGATCATAAAGAATGACTTGCTACTTATTCCAATACCCATTGTTGAAACAAACTCAAGATTCAAATATACCTGAGAAATTACTCAGGAAGTCAGTCTTGATTGTTGACAGACAGTCATTGGTTCAAAGTACAAAACACAAAGGGAACAAAATATTTGAGAAATGTTGTATTTTATCGCTACAAGTCTCTGTTAACCAAACGAAATGCACAAGTTAGAGATATACAAACCCGTAAGAAGGATGCCAATACCTCATAGTGTACAGAAAGCAATGAACAATTAACGAATTTCCTCTTTGAAACTTTAAAAACAACAACTTTGCATTGAATGCAAAATGGGTGGGTGGTTTCACCGAGGACGATGTAGTGTAGAGTAGTAACTCTGAGTTAATGTTGAATGATCAAAGACCAAGCACGTGGAATCTGATAGTAGTTCATGCAATTCACTGTTCAAAACTATCTGACTAAATATTGCTGTAAATATTAGTAAGACACTGATATCCTTTTTTGTTTTTGTTTTTATCACAGGTCAAATATTCATGTAACAATTTTTTGAAAACAATTCCTATAAATATAATATTGGAAAACACACCTTTTAGTACCAGAATGCTGAGTTTGGCTGCTGTTCATGCTCTAAGATACAATACTATTATTTCATATGGTAGTATTTCAAGGGAAATTAAACGATTCTGAAAAAAGGTGGTTACTAAGAACAAATAGGAATGCTTTAGACAATTAATTGTAATTTCTTACGGGTTTGTATATCTCTAATTTGGATGGACTCGTATGGATGAATAACCTATGAATGTCATCTGATTTTGCTTCCAGTTTGTGTTTAGGTATTAGAAAGGTTGCTGCTGTTATTAAATAACCATTTCACTAAATACCTATACATGTTAAAAGACTCTTAGCATAATATTTGATGCAATAAATAAAAAATACAGTAATGTATTATTAAATAGCCTACGTTTTGGACGATATATTTCCACCCACTGCAAATAGTTATGATATGGCGGCCATCTTGAATCATACCACACATATGTTGAACGCATTTATGTTGTATGCTGCGATACATTCTTGCATTTATGGCAGCAAATAATGCCCTTCATGAGACTTGGATGTCGATTTTATGACAAATGGCCACCATTTTGTTTTTCGCTATCTTGTTTTTCAACATTTTGACACAAAACTAAATTTTTAAATTTTCAACAAAGATTGTTAGGATACCAGTTACATAATTTTTATTAGGCAATTTTTCGCCATTTTTGTTTTCGACCATTTTGAACTAAAAAACGTAATTTTTCAGATGGCCAACATATATATTTTTTTATTAAGCATACCAAAATTAGGTTAAAAATCTATGTTGGACCAAATCCTAAAAAAATGCCCGTACATCTCACATTTCTGGAAAATGGGACCTGACTAAGGTACCAAGCGAGGTTTAACATTATAATAACATGACTTCAGAATCGTTCCCTGTTACAGCGAATCCTGCCCACGTTCGTCAGTATCCTCCAGGCATCAACTCTGAAATCTGGGTTCATCACACTGTAAATAACGGGGTTTACAAACGTGTTCATGAAGTGCGATTTCGTGCCGAACTCGTACACCAAGTCTTCTGTTTTACTCATGCCTGGTTTGAAAAACAGTCCCATGTTTTTGAAAATGTTCACCAACAGATACGGCATGTAGCCCAACATACCAGCTAAAGTTACCGCCGTCATTATCCGAGTTATGCGAACCGTACCAATGCGGCGCTTTCGTGAACTCTTTTTTGCTTCACCCTTCAGTGTTGATTCTTTCACCGTATTCTTTAATCCTTGCGTAGAGCTTGGTGTGACACTTGGCTGATCTGACAAGCAGGTTTCTTCTTTTATTGCATCTCTGTCTATTCGGTGATGATTCCCAGTTTCTACTTCGTCTGGTGTATTAATCTCTGTGGACAACTCGGTTTTGGATCGACAGCTACTTAATCTTCGGTCTTCCAGATGTATATCGGAGAACTGATTTTTCTTCTTAAGATGTTTAAGCTGGGATGACACAGTAGAAATTTGTTCTCCTATAACCTGTTTGCGTCTTCTCCAAATGACATAGTAAATACGACTGTAGAAAAACACAGTCATACTTATCCCTGTAAAAAATGCCACAGCTAGCATGCCTTGAAATAATAATGTGTATATGGAATTATAAACACTGTCTTGAAATGAACAGTCTTCGCCAAATATTCCCTCCACTGAAGTTTTTACAGTTTTTTTGCCTGCCAAAAACAGCTGAGGCCAAGCTAACGACAGGGCTACGGCACTCATGACAATAGCCAGGTATTTAGCTTGCGCGAGTGTGTATCCTCTAAGAGGATAGATTATATGAAAATACCTGTCAAATGCAATGCAGACGAGAAAGATTCCAGAAAGCACTGCCGTAAAGGATTCCAGGAATCGTCCAATCTTGCACGCAACTGGTGCTGGGTTCATGTATGGATTTAGCATGTCCTGGATGTTGAAGGCGGTACACAGAGCCGTGGTTAGGTCTACGATGGCAAGAACAATAATGAAGAAACTCGCAACACTTCTCTTGCAGGACAATCTGTACACACAGATGACAAGAATGTTCCCGAATATGGCCATCACCATGACGACCAGCAGTGTAATTATCACTGGCAGCTGGAACAGCATGCGTTCGTAATTCAGCTTCGCAAGAACTTTATAATATTCAGCTCCTTCGTACATTATTGTTGTATTGTTGTAAACTAAGGATCTAACTGAAGACGTGTTCCCATCCATTATAATCGCTCAGCAGTTACAGACAAAAGTTCAGTTCGTATTACGACCGTATAGTCCCTTTTGCCTAAAATAAGAATTAATAAGGTTTCATTTACGATTGCTGCTAACGTTTCAATCAAAGGGAAAAACAATTAAAGGGACATTCCTGAGTTTGCTGTAATGTTTAAGATGCTATCGACTAACAGAGACCTTTTAACGATTGTAATTATGTATCAAATATATTTTTCTGCATAAAATATTGGTGGCTGTATATTAAACATGTTTCTGATCGTTCTAATATTTGCACTGGGTTAAATTTCGTTTTATTTCCGAAAATATATTTTTTCGTACGTACGAAATTATTTGAAGACGAAATCCAGTTTGGGCTTCTTACAAATATTAAGACGACCAGAAACACATTGAATATACAGACATTGATATTCTAAACAAGAAAATATATTTAATATGTAAGTTTAATCGTAGAAGTATTTTATTAGTCGGAAACATCTTACAATGCAGCAAACTCAGGAATGTCCCTTTAACAGTATACATTTGAAATACTAACCAATAATATATATTAAAATCTAAATAAAATATATTTAAACATTTTATATAATTATATATGCTGTTCTTAACTCAAATGCAAAACAAGAAAGAAAAAAGAAAAAAAGAGAAAGAATTTAGAATAGATGTCATTTTCAATTTTAAAACATAAAAAGTAAATGAATGTCTTTTCCTTGGAATATGTTTTATATATTACTGAATGAAGTTAAATCTGAACGACAAAACCATAATACATGATCAGGGCCGTATCTCTGCATAATACAGTGTCGAATGGGCATTTTGCAATCTAATTAAAATTTTAATTAGATTGGGCATTTTGCAAAATAGTGGTTGATTCCATGAATCTCAAGCTAGTGACTCGTTTATAGGACAGCCACACCCGGTGAGATTTGTGCCTCCTTTCCTTTTTAAATATTCTTTAAGTTTAATGTTAATATTTTACTTATTTACAACAAAAAAAATATATTTATTTATTTATTATTTCTTCAGAACATATACTGAAGAGCTAAGATTAAAACGTTAACCTTGAAATAACCTAAAATTTAATTATTTAAACATTATTGACTATTTGCGAGTTGTGTTATCCCTTTTTCACGTAATGTTTTTTTCTTCTTCTTCTTCAAATAAACATATTCTTGTATACGCCAAATGCACAGCATGTGACAACATATTCATTATGAGTAAATGCTATTCTGGGAATTTGTAAAATCAATGTACACTTTTAATATTAGATAATTACTTATGAACAATTTGTGTACTCATCTCCCAGAGTTTGTAATTACTGAGATTTATTTATGGGTTCTTTACATCATATCGCCACACAGTTATTTATTAAATCACAAATGACTTTCTGGAAACACCGTGTTTTCATTATAGTTAATGGAAGCGATGTTTTCATTTTGATATCAGACCGGTCTAATTTATAGCTACATATAATCATTTTAAGCATGAAAGTGTTTCTAGCAATAAAGAGCGTAGATGCTTTATTAAAATAATTAGGGGAAAGTGTATACTATAATTCTTAAATGAAAAATTAACACTCTGCACTTTTAAATTCTTACGGGCGGGACGTAGCCCAGTGGTACAGCGTTCGCTCGATACGCGGTCGGTGTGGGATCGATCCCCGTCGGTGGGCCCATTGGGCTATTTCTCGTTCCAGCCAGTGCACCACGACTGGTATATCAAAGGCCGTGGTATGTACTAACCTGTCTTTGGGATGGTGCATATAAAAGATCCCTTGCTGCTATTCGGAAAGAGTAGCCTATGAGTAGCCTGATGCGCTTTCTGTTTGGGATCGATCCCCGTCAGTGGACCCATTGGGCTATTTCTCTATAAAATGCGGTATCAACAACAACAAAAAAGGACCAATCCTATCAGACAGCGACTCTCTCGGATAACATTGCAAGCACGTGAATTACCTCACATTCATTTAGCTTTGCCATTCCTTTGTCACACAACCCTATTAAGTTTATCTTAGCTGGAGCTTGATCAGTGATTCAGTGGAAATGTCGTGGCGTTTGAAACATTTACCCAGTACACCCGTGAAACCCAACTGTGGTTCACAGATAGTAATATTTAAAAACACGAAGTATCAGTTGGCAGAATTCGAACCCTACTGTACCAATTCGCATGGCATTTGACCTTACCTGCTCGGCTACTGGAAAATCCACAAAAATGTTGACGACACAATATCAGAATTTGATTATAAATATGACACATGAAGTTAATTAAAAAAAAAAAAAAAAACTATTTCTCAATTATGACTAACTGTACATTATGAACTATGGTTAATTTAATTTTAGTTCTAGCATATATAAAATTATTTAAATATATATTGCGCTATTTAATGTTTTAATACAGCTGCCACGCCCTCCATATTAGATTTCAATATCAACATGCAAAAACGATTGTGAATCACCTGTCTGATGTAAATAGATACCTCGTTTATTATTCTATCCCAATTAGTCCAAGGGCTCCAGCATGCTTTTATTTCAAGTGAAATTGCAAACATGAACTCATGTAAATATTGTACATCCTCATTTTATGTGCAAATAAATACTTCATTTATGATTTAGCCCAAATATTTCAAGGGTTCCACTGAGTTTTTGTTTTTTTATGGTGGGCAATGAATCTGAAGATCAAGATGACCTCAAATTGCAAAACTAACCCCACCATACGTTTAGGCACCCTCTATGTAATAGGAATAGACACCTTATTCCGGAGTCTTAACATTGAGATATGTCAATTTTCGATTTCCAGTATGGCCGCCGTTGGCCCTCTTGTGGAGTTAGCCAGCACTTTCGTAAGGTATATGGAGGCTAAATAGTTTTCTAAAGATCCCAAAATTTTGAAATCCACTTTGGTCCCCGATCACAGAGGATCCAAATATGACCCAACTATCAAGCTATTACCGAGTCTGTTCCTGTCTTACACGAAAGCAGTGTAGGGTGTTCCTACGGCGGACGTGTAGCTTAGAAAAAGGATCAGGAAAGTTTTGAAATTTAAAGGAAGGAACGAACACCCAAGCAAGCAGTAGATCTGTGACTCACTCTCTCTCTCTCTCTGTCTCTCTCTGTCTCTCTCTCTCTCTCTCTCTCTCTCTCTCTCTCTCTCTCTCTCTCTCTATATATATATATATATATATATATATATATATATATTGAACAAAATAAGAAACTTCCGCTAACTTTGCTTGAACATAACTTGATGAAAACAAACCGGGGGAATAATTGTTATATATGCGTTTAAAGAGTGTTCCATGATGCATCGTTTGGTGCAAAAATCATGGCCATAGGTTAACAGAAACTGGGAGAAATTTTGACCAAGTGTGGTAGGGGTTAAAACAAACCCCACCCACTTAATAACGGGTTTGACCACCTCTTGAATTGACCACTGCAGTGCATCGCAGACGCATAGAATTGACTAAAGTGTTGATTTCTGCCTGTGGAATATTGTTCCATTCCTGAATAAGCGCTTGACGAAGTTCGTTGACGTTAGCGGGTGGGTTGGGACGACGCCTCAATCGTCTGTCCAGACTATCCCAGACATGCTCGATGGGGTTGATATCAGGTCTTTTAGCGGGCCAGTCATCAATGAAATCAATGCTATTTGTCCTAAGAAAATTTACAGTGTCTCTAGCTGTATGAGAGGTGGCATTATCATGCTGAAAAATCGAGATGTTGGCGTAACAGAGGAATGTAACAGAGGAATGACGTGATAAGCAAGAATGTCATCGCGGTAACGTTGAGCATTTAAATTGCCATCATTGACGACTAGTGGTGAACGATAACCATGGGCAATGGCTGCCCAGACCATGACACAAACCCCACCCCCGAAACGATCTCGTTCAAGAACACAACAGTCAGCATAGCGTTCATTTCTCCTACGGTAGACGCGCACCCTGCCATCACCACGTTGTAAAGAAAATCTGGATTCATCCGAAAAAAAGAACGGTATTCCAGCATCGCCGTATCCAACGAGTGTGTACACGTGCCCAATTAAGACGATTTAGACGATGACGTTGCGTTAAAACGCATACGACGTAAGGACGTCGTGCATGTAAACCGTTCTCCCGCAGACGATTACGAACAGTTTGCCCACTGATTCGGTTATTATGAAGCCCAGGTGTGTTAGCAGCAGTAGCAGTGGCAGTTTGGAATCGATTGCGCAAATGCGTGTTCATGATACAGCGGTCTTGACCACGCGTTGTAACACGCGGACGTCCACGACGTGGCAAGTCGTTGGTGCTTCCTGTCGTTCGAAATCTTACGCGAAGATTTCGTATCGCTCGACTAGAACTCCCAACATGCCTTGCAACGTCTTCTGTCGACATGCCAGCATCAAGCATGCCAATCGCCCGTTCGCGTAAATTATTGGGTATTCTTGGCATACTAAAAATGCTACAATGTAAAAAACGTTAATGTTTTTTACACATTTTTAAGCGTTTTCGTTCACTTGACAACAATATCAGTAAGACAAGTAAAACAAATTGACCGAATACAACACGGGACATGTCGAACCATGCATGCACGTGCAAATTGAATTTCACGTTGTCGACGATTAACAGTGCAAAAATAATCGATAAAATTCATGAATCCTGATAATACAGCTCAAGGCTAATATTACCTATATAATTTCATTACACAATGAATTCTTTAACACAACAAATACTATATGTACAAATCGGAAGTTTCTTTTTTTGTTCAGTATATATATAAACTGACGATCAAAAGAAAATATACCAATTATGTTTTCAATTAAAAACAACACAAAACACAAGTTGATGCAAATGTTATATTTTGAAAGTATAATAATTTGGCGATAAATAAACACGAGTATACTCAATAAAACCCATAAAATGATACTATCACAGTGCACAACAGCACTAGGGGTGAAATGTGCGATTTCATAAAGGACCACTCAATACGAAGGTGAATATATTTGACCACAAAGAACATGTTTCAATAGCGTGTATGTCCACCATGTGCAAGTATGCAAGCATGGACCCGACGTCGGACAGAGTTTGTTAAGCGCCTAATGACGACATCGGGTATTGCCGTCCACTCCTGCATCAGTGCCTGTACCAACTGATCCCTATTCATTGGAGGGTTAGGACGACGTCGAATTCGCTGGCTAAGATGATCCCACAAATGTTCTATCGGTGACAGGTCAGGGGAACGGGCTGGCCATGGCAAAACATTGACGTTGTTTGCGGCGAGGAACTGTTGCACCACACGAGCTGTGCGAGGTCTGGCATTGTCCTGTTGAAACAAGAGTCTAGGATGGTGTTACAAGAACGGTAACAGGACGGGACGTAAAATCTGGTTGATGTAACGGTGTGCGTTAAGATTTCCGTCAGTGACAATAAGGTCTGTCCGCTGTTGGCCACAGATACCGCCCCAAACCATCACAGATCCACCACCAAACGGTTCAGTCTCCTGAACACAGCACGGAGCTGTTCTCTCTCCTGCACGTCGGTATATCCGAGTCCTGCCATCAGCTTTGAATAACTGGAACCTGCTCTCATCAGAAAAGAGTACACGTTGCCAGTTCCGATGTTGCCAAAGTTGATATATCGCCTAGTCAGTTTATATATCGCCTAGTCAGTTTATATATCGCCTAGCCCACACCTCATATTTAGGACTTGTACTTGTTTGATGGTATTTATCTTTATCACTATAAACAAACAAACTTACAAAATCTCTACCCTGTTTTACTAGATGTTGGACAGGTTATTTGAAAAATTATGAATTTGTCTTATCATTCAATAATGGACAAAAACCTGAATTTGTCTTTGATGTAAAAGAAGCTTCCCGTTTTCGATATTGATATTTTCTAATAGGCTACGTTTCTCTTCTAGTCCATTGACACTGACTAATTGGTATCACCTGGGCGGGCAAAGTCTCGTGGTAGTTTAATTCTCATGATGTGTTTTTTTAAATGTAGTTAATAAATTAGTATGATAGACTTTTCTAAGGAGTAGATTTTTGGTGGATATCACCCCATAAACATAGTCAGGCGAGGACAAATGTTTGTACAATATTTTGGGGTAGGGGTAACAAAACGTTTTACATCACAATTGATATCGTAGACTGCTCTACACTTGCACTATTGGAACGTTTCACAGTTTTCTTTTATGATAAGACTAGTGACCTAGAATATGTTGGCGAAGCAAGGAAGGTGTTGTACTTCCAGAAGAAGAAGACAATGGACTACATTTTACCTACCCAGGATGCCCTACTGCAGTACTCAAAACGTGTTGCCTACCAAGCTGGGATGTGGTCTACCACTAAATAACATGACCAAAATGTATGCACTCCAGAGTGATGGTGGATGACTTTTGATAAAGACAGCCAATGTAGTGAATTTGTGAAGCATGCTTGCAAGAGTCTGAGTGGATGCAGGACTAGATGTGCATGCACAAACGCCCATCGGAACGCACTGAACTGTGCGTTTGTGAAGTAAAATATTCAATAGAAACGTATTTCATGTGCAGTGAAGTATGGAATCAGTGAAGCATCTTGAATGATTTATTTCTCTATATATATTCAACTCCTTCGTACATTATTGTTGTATTGTTGTAAACTAAGGATCTAACTGAAGACGTGTTCCCATCCATTATAATCGCTCAGCAGTTACAGACAAAAGTTCAGTTCGTATTACGACCGTATAGTCCCTTTTGCCTAAAATAAGAATTAATAGTGTTTCATTTACGATTGCTGCTAACCTTTCAGTCAAAGGAAAAAACAATTAACAGTATAGATTTGAAATACTAACCAATAATATAATTTTTTTTATATTAAAATCTAAATAAAATATATTTGAACATTATGTTCCTAATTCAATCACCAAAAAAAGAAAAAAGAAGAAAGAATTTAGAATAGATGTCATTTTCAATTTTAAAACATCAAATGTAAATGAATGTCTTTTCCTTGGAATATGTGTTATATATTACTGAATGAAGTTAAATCTAAATGACAAAACCGTAATACATGATCAGGGCCGTATTTCAGCATATTACAGAGTCGAATGGGCTTTTTGGCAAAATAGTGGTTGATTCCATGAATCTCAATCTAGTGACTCTCTATAGGATAGCCACACCCGGGGGGGGGGGGGGGGGATCTGTGCCTCCTTTCCTTTTTACATATTCTTTAAGTTTAATGTTAATATTTTATTTATTTACAATATATATATATATATATATTTTTTTTTTTTTTTTTTTTTTTTTTTTTTTTTTTCAGAACATATACTGAAGAGCTAAGATTAAAACGTTAACCATGAAATAACTTTAAATTTAATTCTTTAAACACTTTTTACTTGCGAGTTGTGTTATCCCTTTTTCACTTAATGTTTTTTTCTTCTTCTTCAAATAAACATATTCTTGTATATGCCAAATGCACAGTATGCAAAAACGATTGCGAATCACCTGTCTGATGTAAATAGATACCTCGTTTATTATACTATCCCAATTAATCTAAGGGCTCCCGTATGCTTTTATTTCAAGTGAAATTGCAAACATGAACTCGTGTAAATATTGTACATCCTTGTTTTATGTGCAAATAGACACTTCATTTATGATTTAGCCCAACTATTTCAAGGGTTCCACTGGGTTTTGTTTATGATGGTCAATGAATTTGAATATCAAGATGATCTCAAATTGCAAAACTAACCCCACCATACGTTTAGGCACCCTCTATGTAATAGAAATAGACACCTTATTCCGGAGTCTTAACATTAAGAACATTAAGTGAGATATGGCGATTTTCGATTTCCAGTATGGTCGCCGGTGGCCATCGTGGATTTGGCCCTCTTGTGGAGTTAGCCAGCACTTTCGTAGGCTAATTATTTTCCTAAAGATCCCAAAATTTTGAAATCCACGGAGGATCCAAATATGACACAACTATCAGGCTGTTACGGAGTCTGTTCCTGTCTTACACGAAAGGACTGTAAGGTGTTCCGATGGTGGACGTGTAGCTTAGAAAAAGTAATAGGAGTGCTTTAAAATTTGATGGAGGGAACGTATACCCAGCAAGCCGTAGATCTCTGTGTGTCTCTCTCTCTCTCTCTCTCTCTCTCTCTCTCTCTCTCTCTCTCTCTCTCTCTCTCTCTCTCTCTATATATATATATATATATATATATATATATATATATATATATATATATATGATGAATTTTTCTTCTCATTCAGTAATGAACAGAAACCTGAATTTGTCTTTGGTATAAGAGAAGCTTCCCGTTTTCGATATTGATAGTTTCTAATAGGCTACTTTTCTCTTTTTCATGGACCAGACACTGAAATTTAACGAATTGGTATCACCTGGGCGGGCAAATTCTCATGGTGATTTTTTTAATAGCCCTATGCCTGTAGTTAATAAATAAGTATGATAGACTTTTCTAAGGAGTAGATTTTTGGTGGATATCATCCCATAAACATAGTGAGGCCAGGACAAATATTTGTACAATATTTTGGGGTAGGGATAACAAAATATATCATAACTTTGCAACCACTAAACATAGCCACATAAATTAGCACTCTAAATGTATACACACAGATATATAATATATACAAATTGGTGCAATAAAAGAAATAAAATATATAGACAACTCAATAAGGAACAATGCTGCAATGACTATTGTGAGTCTTACCATCGGTTTGCTTTTGTATCATTCTGTTCTTATTATAAAATGGAAAATGTTTGTCCATTGCCTTAGTTTTCAACTTATAAAAGTCTATAATCGATTGTGTGGGAAAATGTTAACTGTAATTATTCCTCTACTCTAGATAATGTAACCGATGTAAATATGTTGGGTTTGGGGTTTGCTTTTATGTCTACATATAAAACAAGTTATTAATGAGTTATTATTGGCAAGTTTGTAGGGTGTATTGCAGTGAGCATGACGACGTGTCCGTTGTCCTTATAATTCAAATTATTTATTATGTCCATATAATTTTAATCGATTGTGTAATCTAAAGTTGAATGGTATAATTGATAATCGATGATGGAATTCCAACTGATTTCCATCACTAGCAGCAGGGCATATTCGGTGGGTGAAATGGTTTCCATTGTCATCCTTTTCTGGTAGTACAACAATTTCCTTGCTTCGTCAACATGTTTCACGTCGGTGTCTTATTATACAAGATAACTGTGAAATGTTTTATTAGCTAGAAATGTGGAGTATTTATAATTACTTTGGTATAAGGGTTGAGTACCATGTAGATAAAGGCACAGGTAACATCACGGTAGCAGTTGTAAGCTGTCCTTTTACCTTTTCCAGTGAACGCAGAGGTAATGTCACATCCTGTGAAGTTGTGGAAGAGAGGCAGTGCCAGAGATTTGCTTCCTCGAATACCCTTTTCTTACTTTGACTCAAAATGATGTTACACGTGATGTATGTCTTTTGGAACGTTATATACTGTATGAAACAGAGACACGGTCGGCATACTCATTAAATGTCCATTAGCTGGTAACAACAACATTCCATGAAACTGGACAGACCTTTTCATGATCCAACAAACAATCAGAAACATTTTACATCACAATTGCTATCGTAGACTGCTCTACACTTCCACTATTGGAACGTTTCGCAGTTATCTTGTATGACAAGACTAGTGACCAAGAATATGTTGGCGAAGCAAGGAAGGTGTTGTACTTCCAGAAGCAGACGACAATGGACACCATTTCACCCACCCAGGATGCCCTATTGCAGTACTCAAAACGTGTTGCCTACCAAGCTGGGATGTGGTCTACCACTGAATAGCATTAACAAAATGTATGCACTCCAGACTGATGGTGGATCACTTTTGATAAAGACAGCCAATGCAGTGAATTTGTGAAGAATGCTTGCAAGAGTTTGAGTGGATGCAGGACTAGATGTGCATGCACAAACGCCCATCGGAACGCACTGAACTGTGCGTTTGTGAGAAGTGAAATATTCAACAGAAACGTATTTCATATGCAGTGAAGTATGCAATCAGTGAAGCATCTTGGATGATTTATTTCTCTATATATATTGCAATTCGCAATCAAGTTAATCTATGCCACGACTTCATGTAGTATATTATTTATTTCTAAGGAAGGCACATGAATAAAAAGTCTAGTGTCTGCTTTCTCATGTCACATGGTGGCATTGAAAGATTGGGTCATCGAAGAATAACACTGACACCAGATATAACGATGATTTACTTTATGGCAGACGCATTCTTGGTGGTGAATGAACGATCACTAAAACCATCATACCAGTTAGACCTACCTGGTTACCAAATACCTGACATTTGATGAGTATGTCGAACGTGTATTTGTTTCATATAACATAGAACATTCCAAAAGACGATGTTGTACATGCATTATGAGTAGGATCAAATAATTTAGAAGAGATGAGTAACATGAAGGTATTCGGGGAAGTAGGCACTATTGTATATAGGGTGTCTTATAAATTAAAGTTAGATCCCTGGCCCTGCCTCTCTTCCACAACTTCACAAAATGTGACATAACGTCTGCTTTTTGGGGGGGGGGGGGGGGGAGATAAAAGGACATCTTGTGGGTGCATGGATCTGCTACGCTGATGTGACTCATGCCTTTATCTACATGACACTCAACTCTTACACCAGTAACTCTCATGATAAGACCAGTGACCTGGAACATGTTGATGAAGAAAGGAATGTGTTGCAATGCCAGAATAGGAAGACAATGGAAACCATTCCACCCACTCTTTGCAGCACACAAAACACTGTACTAACTAATAGCTAATAATAAGAGTTACCAGTGGACAATATAAACAGCATGCACCCACTACTAAGGGACTGAGAATGACTTTTGATTACGATGGCCAATGTAGGGTTCATGTGTGGAATACCCTTATGCTACTTTAGCTTCCAAAATCTGCAGCAAACCGATGGTAAATTAAGACTCCCAAAATACTTGTTTTCTCAATAATTTGTCAGTATATTCCGTTCCTTTTATAAACCACCCATCTAGTGATTTTTAGCATGATACTGCATTCATTACCCTTAAAACTCCAAGTTAGACCAAAGAAAAAAGGGAGCTTAGGTGGTATGAGTGCTACGATATTAGAATACCCCAACTTTGGCTTCCAAAGCCTGTAATGAGTTAGTTATGTATGGTTACAGGAGTCTGAGTGGATGTGGAACTAGATGGACATGTAAATAGATCCCTTCGAAGTAAATTGTTCAATATAAACTTCTTGCTTGAACAGAATGATTCCAAAGTAAAAAGATGGAAAGATTCACAAGTGACGTTGCACCTTTTCACCTGAGTAATTCTACTATATATTTCGTTATTTGTGTTACGGGGTAGAAATATATGACTATTTATGTATATATGTGGTATTTTATTACCTACTTATTTTAGAATATTTTATTAATTGGTTATGTCGTTTAGTTTTAGGATATTCGTCGTGGAGAATACCCTATTAGCCAACGCCCTAACCTTTCTTTCCCGCTAAACTGGCTAGTAAAGATCATTGGTGGAGTTTAGCCAATGATATTTTATGCTGGTGTCACATGACCATTGGACACGGCTAGTCCGTGCAACATTTACCTTGAACAGCAAGCCGTCAACACAGACATATTACTGAGCTGAAAGACTATTTCCGACTATTTCAATATTTTGGCTAACATGCATGTATACATTTATATAATTGTTGTGCACATTATTTTCCATTATAATTTAAATATTAATTATTGGTAGATATAAAATCATATTCTTACACACCCGTTGTTGGGAACATCATGCGCTGATTTTGATAACACAAGGGTTGTTTACACACGTATGTGTGTTAACAATTTCAAGACATACGACTGGCTGCTCCTAGGTGATGACCAGGTCACCAGTGTCATGCAACCAATGAAAAACAATACGGTGGAAATATGTCTGTGACGCGTAAGTTAGCTACAAGTGCAACGACTGTAAATAACTTTTAGTCAAAAAAGATGTTAAAATGTGCTTAAAACCTGGGGTTTTGAGGATATATAAGAAATAGAATAATACATTCGTGTCCGCTAGATACCATTTATCTCATAACTCATTGTTTAAAAACGTATCAAACTCGCTTTCGCTCGTTAGATACATTTTAAAACAACTCGTTGTGAGATAAATGGTATCTAACGGGCACTCGTATATTTTTCTCTATATAATATTTATTAACTATAGGTACATATAAAATTATATACTATAGCTGACACTAGGGAAAAGGTAATGTTTATAAATATTTAAAAGTATATTCAATGTATTCAATACATTTTCTTAATTTACTAACTGTAAATAAAATAGAATAATTACTAGGGTAATTATGTTGTATACAATAACGATAAATATACATAGGTCTAATTGTTAGGCATTTAACCATTATATATGATGAGTTGACTAGATATCAACCGCAGTAGATAGCAACCAGTTCGGTCCATAGCCCCAGCCAAGGTATGTAACTAATCTATTTCTAGGAGTTTGTATGTATTTAGTAATGTGTAATTTTTCGTGTGTTGTGGGTTCGATGAACCAGTGGTGTATTTATCTTGTATTGCATCGGTGGGTTATGTCTACGGATAAGGAATTTGATGTATGTTTATTTTGATAACATGTAATTGTGCGTGTTAAGTAATATTTAAATTAATATCCTTGGCAATGTGTATTTTGTCAAGCTGTGATATTGGTGTAGATTACTATAAGATTTGCACTGTACGATGACACGTTGTTTTATCAATTATACTATATTTATTTTTATATACTATTTTCAGGACCTTTATTTGTTGGTTACTGAATAAATCCAATCCTACCTTGCATTGTTGTTGTCCTCCTTCCTGATTAGAGGGATTTAACCAAAATGCTCCATGAAAATATATAACAAATCAAAAACCATCTAGTGATATTTTGATTGATGTAACTGCATTAATTATCTCAAAACTCAAAGTTAGACCCCCAAAATGCGAGTATATTTGGCAAAGATTCTGATATAGTGGTACTAATACGGTATGGTGGCCATATTGGAAATCCACGATTGCCACCATAATGTATTTTGGACAAGTGGTTCCTTTTAAAAGTTGAAATCTAAGGCAATGGTCAAATATTTTCAATTTGTTACTGGTAGTGTGTAAAGATGTGTTGACTGCCTGCAAAGAAATTATGGGTTTCTCACACTTTTATGTTAGTTTTGTAAATATGACTTTCTGTCGTTTGTTGTAGAGGCACATTTTTTTCAAAACAATTTAACAATGACCCCTTTAATTACTCACAAGGTGTCTATCATTCACATTCTAGGCAGTTGAGTTGGAATATGTCGCTCATACATGAAGCAGAAGTATTATTAATGCCAAGGTATCGGATTTTGAAAATCCACAAAATGTCATGACCTTTTGACCTCTGGTGACCAAATTATTGCACCAATGTGTATATATCATATATACGTTTGTAGAGGGGTTTCATATAAACATTTTGAGTGCTAATGTGTGTAACTATGTTAATTGTTTGCAAAGTTATGATACATTTTGTTATCCCTACTCCAAAATATTGTACAAACATTTGTCATCCCCTCACTATATTTATGGGGCGATATCCACCAAAAAGCTACTCCTTAGAAAAGTCTATCATACTAATTTATTAACTACAGACATAGAGCTATTAAAAAACACCATGAGACTTTGCCCGTCCAGGTGATACCAATCTCGGCTCTGGCCCATGGAGGTCAGGTCAGGTCTTAGGGTTTTACGTGCACATTCAGAACAAGCTGTTGTAGCGCACGGCTGTCGTGGGCACAAGAGCCGGCCTTGGCCGGCTCCTCCGTCCATGACAGGAAAGGGGGGGGGGGGGGGGAGGGGAGAGGAGGGACCGCCTGCACTGGCAGGTGCAAGGGAGCACCAGCAGCCCGATCGAATCGGTAGCAGGCGAGTGTGGCCCATGGACTATTCTTTCAGTATATATACTGCAAGATCTAATCCAAATGTCTGTAGGGGAGTCGTGTCAGATTGAAAAATTGATAGCGATTTAAGTGTTTTTAAAACATGTACAATGATCTTGCAAAACGTGTCAGGTGTTCATTCCACGGTGCAGGAATGTGGTGTAGCACTGACAAACTGAATGAATACCACTTCTTTTAATTAATCACATTTGCAATTTTATACATAAATTATAATTGTAAATTGTAATGTAAATATCATGTTATAAATATAAAATTAAAATAAAACTTTCTTTCAGTTTTATTTAATATAATGTATATGAATGATGTTTTGGGTTTTTTAATTGAAATTTGATATTTAGCTTTATAACGGAAAGCACACCGCTAAAACATTTGGTAAGTTAAAACTCACTTGGCATATCACTATCACCGAGATCTATATTCATTTTATCGCCACAGAGAGTCGCATTGGATACTAAATAAAACGTGACTTGCTCTCAACCTATCAAAACGATTGTGAATCAACTTACTCTCAACCTATCAAATAGTCTAGACAGTACACCTTTATCTCGACGTCTGTTTATTCGCTCGCAATGAAGTCCATTTTAAAAATTGTACTTTTTTTTTTTTTTCTTCACATGTATCAAGGGGAGATGGGTGGAGTCAGTCTAGTCATTAAACTTCTTTTTTTTTCGTAGAGGTTCAACAAAATTTTCAGAAAATGTTTCTCTATATATATTGGCTTTTTGATACCTCTACATGAAATATCAAAAGGTTTACCAAAATCTGATCCTGGGAAATGTTTCAAGTTAGGGCAAATCCAAGATCATCAAAATAAAATTTAAAAGTGAAAAACGTCATAAATATAGAACCAATCAAGATAAATACATATATGATGAGTATATTCACGTTTGCCTGAAAAGATACATACAGTGGAAGTTATTTTTCATATTCAGGACCATCTAAAAATTAAAAATGGCCAACAATATTTGATGAAATGTACAATGTTATATCACTATTACTACTAGAAAATAGTTAGATGGCTGTAACAACTCCATTTGCAAACCCCTGGCTAGATTAAATGTTCATGCCAATATTCAAGATGACTACCATATATCTACTCTCATCAATAGAAATACTGTCTAATGTCCGTCGCAGTGATAATGATTGGGGAGGAATATTTAAAGCGACCTGATACGCGATCGGTCTTGAATCGATACCCGGTCGGTGGGGCTATTAGACCATTTCTCGTTCCAGCCAGTGCTCCACATTGGTGTAACAAAGACCGTGTTATGTGCTTTCCTGTCTGTGGGATGATGCATATAAAAGATCCCTTGCTAATAATCGGAAAGAGTAAAGCCCATTGTGTAACGGAAGCGGGTTTCCTCTCTGATTATCTGTGTGGTCCTTAACCATATAACTGTAATTAAAATGTGTTAAGTGCGTCGCTAAATAAAATCCTTTTTTCATTCATTTTAAGTTGCTGATTCTAGTTCTAGAGATATGTATCTTTTCTGTTTCACATAAAATACATTTGGAATTACTGCAAATATGATTTTGCCAAACTTAATAATTTATGTAAATATGACATGCAATTAATTTTTAAAATCTACTATAGACGTCAAATAGTAATAACCATAGGGTCAGTACCTTTAAGATAGCAAATGTAGACATAGGCGTACGATACAGGGGGAGATATTCAGGCAAAATGTGTTAACCTGAGGCGTTTTTACCATGTATTTATCATCATTTTACCCGAAAAATTAGTTGTGATCCATTTAAAAATGTGGAGTGATTCGTTTGAAACCCTGTATAGCTGATTGACAGTAATACTAATGGTGTTATCCAGATTCGGGAATTTTCGTTTAATTCGGGCAGAAACTAACCTGCCCCCCCCCCCCCCCCCACCTCCCCCTTACAAAAATGACCGGCCTGTACGCCTATGAACACAGACGGCACAATAATACAGTTAAAAGTACTTCTTCCTCTAAATAATGTCAGTCATATTTCTGTAGAATACTTACAGTTCCTTGCTAGAAATAGCATTCTATAGGACACATCCGTGTACACATTCAGACGGAAGCTGTAAGAAGAATTTTGACGCCTGGACCGACGTGTGCTGTACATGTGACAGTCCTACGTAGGCGGGGTGATATATATAGCTCTGGGGAAGATTTCTCGCCTGAGGTGCGATAGGTCGTATGATCGATACTGGGTTATTGATGCAATACGTTATTATACGTAAATATATTTTATCCTGTACATTGGGTTATTACATGTTTGAATCTCATTATAATATTGTTAAACTTTGTTTATTTAATAACACTACTAAAGCACATTGATTTATTAATCATCGGCTATTGGATAGTCATAGAGAGAAAACCCGCTATATTTTTTAACAGATCTTTAATATTCACCATCCCACAGACAGGATAGCACATACCACGGCCTTTGATATACAAATCATGGTACACTGACTGGAACGAAAAATACCCCAACGAAACCACCAACAGGGATCGACCCAAGACCGACCGCACATCAGGCGAGCGCTTTACCACTGTGGTGGGTCCCTTGCCCCACAACGGCGTATTGATCGTATATAATTTGTGTGGGTTTTTTTTTAAATTCATTTACGACTCAAAAACTATGTCCTGGGCATGTAACTGAGAAACCTTGACTGCCTGTTATTGATACTGTAATTGCGTTCTTACATGTTTGTATGTTCATTATATTGTATGCTGAACTGAATTGAAATTAAAAGATCCTGCTTTAGTAGTAGAAGTAGACTGTGGCGGTAGCACGTTTTTTCTTTTTCTCTTTCTCTCTCTACTGACCAAATGCCAATATAACCCCAAATAACCGTAGTTTAAACTGTGACGAGATGTCGTTAAACAAATATGCCTTTCCTTTCCTCCTACAAACAGAGTGGTAACCATATACCATTGTTGAGATCAACTCTCCTCAGTAGACAAAGAACCCGACAGTTAATCATGGCTGCATACCCTCACGACTATTTCTCGGGAGGGGGTAAAAACCCTACATTTCTTTTGATAGACAAGTCTCTTAACCATAGGCGCATCATACGCATTTTTACATGGACTACAAATATTATTATGGGAAGAATGATGGAAATACACGGAGAAAGTTTTCAGGCCAATGAATTTTTCACGAATTTGATCATTTGCTGCAGCACTAAGACAGTTGCACCCCCCCCCCCCCCCCCTCCCAGTCCCCTCTCTCGTATTCGATTCCCTTTACGTTATCATGCTATAAATAGAGAATACTATATAAGCGGTCGTTAAGATATTTGAGAATTTGCTGCAGCACTAAGGCAGTTGCAACCCCCCCCCCCCCCCTTCCCGGCCCCCTCTCTCGTATGCGATTCCCTTTACGTTATAACACAACTATCATGCTATAAATAGAGAATACTACATGAGCGGTCGTTAAGATACCGTTTGTTTTACAACGAGTTGTTTAAATCCAACGAGCGAAAGCGAGAGAGAGACATAAGGCTGGTGGGTACAGGGTTCGTAGCCCGGTACCGGCTCCAACCCAGAGCGAGCTTTAACGACTCAGTGGGTAAGTGTAAGACCACTACATCCTCTTCTCTCTCACTAGCCACTAACAACTAATCCACTGACCTGGACAGACAGCCCAGATAGTTGAGGTGTGTGCCCAAGACAGCGTGCTTGAACCTTAATTGGATATAACAAGTCTGAGTATTTGTAATGTGTATTTTATTGTAATGTGTGTGTGTGAGAGAGAGAGAGAGAGAGAGAGAGAGAGAGAGAGAGAGAGAGAGAGAGAGAGAGAGAGAGAGAGAGAGAGAGAGAGAGAGAGAGAGAGAGAGATGGGACAATGTCTTTAACACTGAACTTTTCATTTAACCTTGTGCAATTTTCATTAAACATGATTACATTCTAGATGCAATAACTACAGATATTATGTATAATATGTAGGCCTATTAGAAGCTTAGCAATAACTTTGTGTCAACTGAGAATCTGGGTCAGAATCAGAACAATATTACTCCAAATTAATGTACACAAGTGTTATGGATGTTCCGAAAGGATAACAATATGATATTCCAGTCTCCAAACGGTAGATGTTATATTTAAAACTGTGAGAAGAGACTGTATTTCCCAAATATTTAGAATGAACACTAAGTTTACGTTTCTTCTCGTCATGTATTATTGTTCTATACAAAGTGGTTTTTACTTTCAATCTAGGTCACATTAAAATAAGCTCTGACAACACAAAAAAAGAAGAAGAAGAAAGAAATATTTTATTTAACGACGCACTCAACACATTTTATTTACGGTTATATGGCGTCAGGCATATGGTTAAGGACCTGACAACACAACGTCGGAGCTGTAGTGACTTCATTTCTCATCCGATTTTCATGAAATAAAAATATACAGGAATATGATCATGACATTTAGAATGAGTTGGCGTTTGGACTCTCTGAATGAATGAATGAATGAATGTTTAACGACACTCCAGCACGAAAAATACATCGGCCATTGGGTGTCAAACTATGGTAAATCATCAAAGGTTAAGGTTAATGTTATAAAAAGTATGATTTTTTTTTTATTTAAAAAAAAATAAATTACGAAACTTCATAACGAAAATAGTCATGATGTATTGAATGATTTTTCGTTTTGCATAGCTGCGTTAAAAATCAAGATCACTGTTAGTAAAATAGAATTACGATGTCACAATTTTCATGAAACACATATAGAAATAGGATTATGACATCTTGAACGAGTTCACGTTTCGCTTGTTTCAAAGGTCAAGGTCATTGGTACTAAAATACAAATTACGACGTCACTGCTCTACTGACTTTTGTTTCATCCGCTTTTCGTGAAACTTCGCATGCAGAAATACGGTCATGAGAGTATGTCGAAAATAGAATACTATATAATGCATCCGTGTTCGTTAGATACCATTCATCTTACAGCTCGTTAATACGTTTTAAAACAACTAGTTATAAATCAATAGTATCTAATATAACGGTCACTCATGTAGTATTTCTATGTGTTAATAAGATGATAAAGGCGCTTGAGGTGCTTGCGTCGCAGGATCGAACCACCTCGGTGGATACATTCAACTGATTGGATTTATTTCCTGTTCCAACCAGTGCACCACAACTCGTCATATAAAAGATCCCTTGCTGCATTAGAAAAAAATGTAGCGGGTTTCTTCTGATGACTATGCGTCATAATTACCACATGTTTGACATCCAATAGCCTATGATTAATTAATCAATATGCTCTCGTGGTGTCGTTAAACAAAACAAACAAACATAAAATGCTAAATGACGTTTTTTTCTCACTCTCGTCACAATAGTGTTGCAGTGGCTTCAAAGGCAAACTCGTCTGAAAATGGGTGGCCCACCCCGAACTGAAAAGATAGCAAAAGTTTGTTTTTACCAAAAGTGATTTTGAGAATATTTGATATTTGTATAATTATATGAAGACGGAAGGTATCATCTTCTGCCGTAGTTACCAAGGCCCAGTTTCACAAAACATCGAAAGCAAAGTTTTACACGTAAACGTAAATCTACGACTAAATCACAATTCTTAGTATTACTAACAGTACAACTAATGTAGTTTGAAGTACAAACATTTAATTTTCTTTGGTCTTTCAAATGCCCCATCTTCCATAATGATGTAAGTTTCGGCGTGAAATATATATATATTTTTTATCCCCCCCCCCCCCCCCCCCCCCCCCCCCACTGCCTCCTTTCCTTTTACTCCTTTGAATTCCATCTCATTCCTTCCCGATCTGGCAACTCCTCCTATCTTTCAACTTCTTTCAATGTCCACCTCCACATCCCAGTCCTTGTCTCTCCAACCGCGACAGGTGCCACATACCTGTCATTCCCCATCAGCTTTTAGCTGTGGGCTTAGTCTGACCACTTCGGAGAGTGTTCAGTAGTTACTTCTGGCATTGTTAAGAGGCACTTGTAACTACCTACTATGCTTCCCTACTACCGGCGGTCGTTAGTTAGTGCCGTGGGTCAGACCAGTTTTATTAGCGGCAGAGGACGAGGATGCCAGGTGGGTGCAGGAAAGTACACAGAGACTGCACTCGTGGAGGAAGTTGAGACAGGTAGGCGATGGTGTGGACAGCTCAGAAGACAGAGTTGGAGGAAACTGACAGAAAGGGTTGAAACAGATTGAAATCGTGGGAGAAACTGGAAAGGTGTTTTTTTATTAAGATAATGAGAATGGTAGGCATGAAATAGATGCCAAACACTTGTAAACGTATGACCTGAATAATTGCTTGTCGCAGACGTAAACTTAAGATGTTTTGTGAAACAGGCTCCAGAGCTGAATGGCGGACCCAGTCATTCTTTTTATTCTGACTGTTAAAGTTAAAGTGTTTTTGTTTAACGACACCACTAGAGCGACACCACCCGTAACGCAATCAGCCATTAGAGAAATTAACTAATACAGTAACATTTAATGCCTCTGGATGATACTAAACAAACGGCAATTAAAACACGCATGCCTTTAGGCCTATATTAGTGATACTTTCTAGGTGTTAAATCTTTTTTTTCTAAAATATTTAAAGAATGTTTATCAGGGCTGAAGGTATGGAACTGAAATTGCCTGTATCTTATTTAGATAACTATATATTAAATACAATCCATTCTTTTAAAATACTAATAATTTCATAATATTTACATGGAAATTTGCGGAATGTGTTTTGCATTTGTTCCGATAAGATGATTTGAAATAATAACCAACACTTCACAGAAGAATAACATTCGTAGATGCTGTGTTCATGGCATAAACGCTGTGACTGTGATAATTTATTAAGACGAAATATCCTGATTTCACTAGTATACTGAAACGCTTTCACTGTAGCATGTAAATTTTGATAGTGTCTATTTAAAAATAACGAAATTTAATAAATTTCGAAAGGCACAGACTTTTGCATGTCAGGACATCTAGTTTTCAAATTTTTTACGGGGGAGCATACCCCCGAACCCCCTAGAAACTGCTTTGCGCCCTCGATCTCAGTCAGCCCCTCACCCATGCAATGTCTACTTGTTTCCGCCGTGCCTGAAATGGCCATGTCGGGAACCGATCAAATACTTCGCGAACGTTAGCGAAACGTTTGCTGGCTGAACTTGGGGCTAACCTCAAGAAATCATATTCCAGAGTTCATAATTTTTTATGGGAAATATACCCAAGGAGTAATTCAAAATTTTAGACGTTTCACGCAGCCATAATTCATACTAATTTACATTCACATAGTAGCGGATCTACAAAGTTAAAATTAAGTAGGCCTAGATGGCTAAATGCTTCGTGAAAAAAAGAAAATCTAGAAGACTATTTCATGAAATGTGAATAAAAACTTAGTAATTTTTTCAATTATCATTTTGAGTCAAAAGCTCGTGTTTTATTGCGATCCGTATTCGTTTGCCTAAATGTGTCGTGCGTAATTTTTAAAATGTTTTCGACTGTTCCAAGACTACTTATCAATCCCAGGTTTAGTGGGCAGGTTTCTTGGCACATAGAGGAAACAAATTTGTAATTTTGGTCATTCTGACCCCCCCCCCCCCCCCCCTAAAAAAAACCCCTAAAAGGTAAAAATTAAGCCAATTAAAATTTATATTGACTTAACAGTGGCCCCCTGACCCCCCCCCCCCCCCCCCGCTTCCTACACCAGTGCTTAAAGTGAATTTGCCTCAAATTATTGTCCAAGTCTATGCATGTTTGAACTTTAAGTAAAAAGCACAAAAATAAATTAAATTGAAAACAAAAATTAACGGAATGGAAACACCCGGTTGGTAATTTTGCATCATCACCTTCTACCGGATTTAATACCGGCCTCGGTGGCGTCGTGGCAGGCCATCGGTCTACAGGCTGGTAGGTACTGGGTTCGGATCCCAGTCGAGGCATGGGATTTTTAATCGAGATACCGACTCCAAACCCTGAGTGAGTGCTCCGCAAGGCTCAATGGGTAGGTGTAAACCACTTGCACCGACCAGTGATCCATAACTGGTTCAACAAAGGCCATGGTTTGTGCTATCCTGCCTGTGGGAAGCGCAACTAAAAGATCCCTTACTGCCTGTCGTAAAAGAGTAGCCTATGTGGCGACAGCGGGTTTCCTCTAAAAACAGTGTCAGAATGACCATATGTTTGACGTCCAATAGCCGATGATAAGATAAAAAATCAATGTGCTCTAGCAGCGTCGTTAAATAAAACAAACTTTACTTCTACCGGATTTGCTGTTATCAACTTACTGACATACTAGAGATTGCAGCTTTAAAACTCATGACATTGTGTTTTCCAGTCATCTCTAAATTATTTCCCTTTGCGAATCAAACGCATGCGCGTCAGAAGCAGGAACCGCCATTTGTGTAAATAGGCAAAAATGTTCATCTGTCAGTGAACTTTAGTGCCCCAAAATGGCAAAACGGCTGTACATAGACAAGTAGCTAAATGTCTTCGGCACTGTCTATGTTCAGGAAGACGACCAGTCATGGAGATTTGAAAAGATCAGCTCAGAAGGTTGCAGATCCAAAGAAAGATTCCGTGACTCGGTTGAAGCACTTGCGATCTGTGCTTGGTAAGCCTGTAAGGTACTCCGATGACTGAAGCCTTGAAAGGTTCTGAAAAGAAGGAACACATTGTCAATATGAAATTTAGCTGCTAGAGCTATGAGCTCTGTAGACAAATACTGAATCATTACTATTTGCTATTCAATAACTGGCATTTATTGTGCAGTTCGAGTTGATATGTAGTAAATGGAGGGGTCACCCAAAATATGCCAAAAACCCTCACAAAAACCATAATTCTGCCAAAATCGTATCCAATAAAAAAAATTTATATACTTTATTGACAGTTTATCAATATTATATGATTTACAATTTATATGAAGCACAAATATTGTTGTCAGTCCTAAACATATGCATACGTCCGTTTCCGCCTTGTTTGTAAAATGCGGAACAGGACTGATTTTAGCGTCCGACTATTTACCACCAAGATACCCAAAAAATACACCCAAGACACGTATTGGATGAGCAGCTTTCGGGATTGTACTATACGAAATAATGAACAGGTGTGTTTCGAACAATAGCTATTGCTTTAGTGACGGGTTTTTTTAGTGTAAATATACCAAAAACCAGCTTTACAATATTTACAATAAAAAACCCATTTCCAAATAAAAAAACCTCACAAATGCGGGACAGAACAGATTTTAGAGTTTATAAAGCTCCAATCACAATTAACGTGTGTTTCAAACAATAGGTATTGCTTTACTGACGTTTTTTCTTTGGGAAAAAGTTTTTTGAGTATAAATATACCAAAAACCCGCTTTACAATATTTACAATAAAAATAACCATTTCCCAATCAAAAAACCTCACAAAAGCGGGACAGAACAGATTTTAGAGTTTATGAAGCTCCAATCAAAATTAATACGTGTGTTTCGAACAATAGGTATTGCTTTAGTGACGTTTTTTCTTTGGGAAAATGTTTTTTGAGTGTAAATATACCAAAAACCCGCTTTACAATATTTACAATAAAAAAAAACATTTCCCAATCAAAAAACCTCACAAATGCGGGACAGAACAGAATTTAGAGTTTATGAAGCTCCAATCTCAATTAACAGGTGTGTTTCGAACAATAGGTATTGCTTTACTGACGTTTTTTCTTTGGGAAAAAGTTTTTTTGAGTGTAAATATACCAAAAACCCGCTTTACAATATTTACAATAAAAAACTCATTTCCCAATCAAAAAGCCTCACAAATGCGTGACAGAACAGATTTTAGAGTTTATGAAGCTCCAATCATGGTTGCCATGGTTTATAATTTATAAAAATGCGATGATAGCCGAATGCGCATCTGACTCTATTTTTCAGAAAAACTGCGGTTGTTGACTTAATTTTTTCTTTACATCAAGCAGTATGGTTAATAAATCACAGCATAGACTTAAATTAAAAGACAAATATTAGTTTTTAATTAAAGTTTTCATAATTATTAATGAAAATATGGTATATTGAAATTTGTAGGTGTTGCCATGGTAACATAAATAATATAACTGACTATAAAATGTTAGCGTTACGTATTCTTAGTATATATGTGTGTAATTTCATGCTGAAATGTCAACTGATTTTAATAATATTACTAAAAATGTATAATAGTTAATGTTGGACATTATCTTCATAATTTACATAAAAGCGTTGATGACAGTATGTGCATTGCACCTTATTATTCTGAAAAAAAATGGCAGTCTGCTTAATTTTTTCTTTAAATCAATCACTATGCTTAATAAATCACAGCATACACTTAAATTAAAAGAAAAATAGTAGTTTTATTCATGTTTTCTTAATTATTAATGAAAAAATTGTATATTGAAATTTGCAGCTGTTGCCATGGTAACATAAATAAAATAACCATCTACAAAATGCTATCATTACGTAGGTGGATCATTATGGTATATATGGGTGTAATTTCATGTTAAAATGCCCATGGATTTTAACAAAATTACTAGAAATGTAGAACAGGTGAAAATTCTTTAAATTTAGGAAAAAGAATGCGGCAGGATAAGGGTTAAAATGAAGAAATTACGCCAATCAGTATCAAAGTACGATTTATGCATATTTATTCGTGAACGTTCGGGAAAAAAAGGGAAGTGACGTCAGAGCCGCTGTACTCTTCCATTGTTGTTAAGTGTTTATATATGGAGTAAGGGGCTTACAATCTTTTCAGTCCAGCAGTGCCGTACTGCACAGCCTTTGGGTGTAAAAATAAACAGTTTAAACGATCGGGATTGTCTTTTTACCGTTTTTCAAAGGATTGTGTCCGAAGAAAGACGCGTGTATTTTATTGCAAAACAAAAGATTGGACACCAACACCGCATAGTACTTTGGTGTCAGCCTATTTTAGTATTTACAGCCCGGAGCCCGAACGTTACCCAGAGACAAAAACAGTACTTGGTTGCGAATGCCGAGGAGTACATTGTACATATTTGGCACAAAGTTACACCTCAGCATGATGTATTTATATATGTTAAAACAAAAATGTAGATTTTTTTTGGTTTTTTTAAAGGAAGAGATTTTTCATGTTAGGCCTACATAACAAAATCTGTATTCACCGTCCGAAGAAGGAAACGTCAATAATTAATTAAATATGGCATATACAAACATAGGATTTGGCATGAGGATACATCTCAGTACGATGTATTTTAATCTTCGGGCGGAGTACGTCACAAAAACGTTCCTCATCGCCCGAAGCCCCAAAGTAACACGAAGTTCAATACAAAATAAACCACTACTGTCGGTGTCAAAATAACTGGCTGACTTGAGAATCGGAGTGTTGTTTTAGTTAATTGGTCCTTTCTTTCCGTGGCCTGCACATGTGATTCCTGATTGGCAGGTGTATGTTGCAGGGTATCGACCAGGTAAGTGATTACCACTGTCTAGACATACGTACAAAATACTTGCCAGTTTTTTCAGATCACAGGGTATTGTGGCGTAACCTGTCGCGACTGTAGTACAATGTTAATGGACATTATCAGCCGCCCTGCTTCATTACTGTAAATAATGCTGTAAAACCCTTGAATAAGTAGACTTTACCATCTAAAATTACAAAACTGACCAATTACATAGTACCAAAGAAAAGAAAATTATCACAGCTTAATAATATGCTTCTTTTTTTTAAGAGAGAAAAATACTATAACCCCATTTCGTTCTATTGATGCAAATTGAAATATATTTAGTTAAAAAGTTGATTATACTCTCAAGTCATTTATGTTGTTTTACAAGTCAGTTTAACTTTAATGAAAGTGAAGCGCCTTGTAAATTAGAGCGTTTGTTTACACTGTGCATACAGATTTCATTATGTACAGCCCGAACATGAAAAATGCGATATTTTCTATAAAAAAAAAAAAATGTCCTACATTTATATTAGGGCTCCGGGCTGTAAACATGGGCGTACATAAAGGGGGGGGGGGGTTCGCTTTTTTTATAATTTAATATATCTGACATTATTATATTTACTCAACATAGAAATATATGCCCAATATCTCTGCAATCTATTTTGGAACCCCCCTTTTCAAAATCCTATGTACGCCCATGGTAAATTGGTCGACCGGTCTGGTCTAGCACCATCGGTTTCTCCACCCTCCGACTCGCTATCCGTTTTTTTTTCAGTATCACTGTTGTAAGTAAATGTGTGTCTTTCTTCATTTACTAACAGCTCAAATTGATACGGCAAAACGTTTTGCGAACGAACACTCATTGTTTTGGTAAGCTGTGCAAGTCTTAGATTCTTTATGAGTGGTACGGACTGACGTCACGGACCTCATGATTGCCCTGCTCATTAAAGATCGGCAATTTCCGCTAAGAGCTCGTATCTGGGGGGTTTTTTTATGGAGATATTTTAAGTAATTAATTTTTAAAGAAATATTTTTTTAGGTGATTCAGTTTATAATTAATTGTACATGGTTGGTGCCAAATATAGGTCACTTGACATGTTTCCTTTTAATAAAATTAAAATTGAAGCCAGTACCCCATACACCCACCCCCACTTCTATGGCCTATGACATTAAATTAACAAACATACAGAAATATGGGGGTGGGTGGATGTTTATGGATGGTGTTGTTTTTTCTTTCTTCCTTTTTTCCCAAATAATTTTTTTAGAGCTTTATATATATATAGCTCATTATTTCTTTAAATAGCAATCTTTATGTTAGTTTGAATAGCTTTTTATATATTTTTTATTTAAAAAAAAATTTTTAAGTGACCCATCAGTTTTCATAATTTACCCCAAACCATTTCTAAAATTATCTAACAAATATGATTATTGTAAACTAATTTTATTCAGTGTACATTTAACTGCAATTTGTATATTTAAATACTGCATGTTCTTTTCCGGCGATGGCGATCTGCATGCGTGCTCTCGGCGATGGTTACAAAATTAACAAAAACAAAGGAATAAACAAAAACTGCAGTTAGGTATTTATTGATGCGAATAACTAATTTTTTTCTTCAGCCCTTGAGATGGCCTACATGTCTTTCGGCCCTGAACTGGCATGTGTATTCAAATTGACACGCAAAGCTTCAAGACATTAAACAATAAACTAACTGAATAAACAATAGGTGAAGCACTTTTTTTAAAGTACAGTTAAGTTGTCAATTAACCGTTTCTATCCTGAGACCCCCTTTCCCAAAACACACACTGAATACATCGATCTGTGTATGTCTGACCGTTCGACATCAAAGGAAACAGACTTGACGAGTACAAACATTTTGGTAAAAAATTGTTTATTATATCAAATATTCAGTAATTCTAAATAAAAGATTAGACACTTTTTTTATTTTGTTAGAGATAGGACCGTTATTAAAATTAAATAAATATTAAATAAATAACATAATATAATAATATAAAAATAAACATGATTTCCTGGATTTACGGCAAAGACTAAATCGTACATAAGGGCGATTCCTTAATGTATTTTTGGATAATTTTACATATTAATGAGTGTGACGGATGTGACATCATTTGGGCACACGGATTATTATTATATATATTTTTAAAAATATTTATTGTTTATATATTTATAGTTATATATTGATAATGTCAAGGTAGAGATGTCGGCATTGGATGGGTCCTAGTATTCTTGAAAGTGTGAAGATCGGTTGTTTGCTGCACCGTATTGCTGTTAAAGTATTCCTTTTAGGTAGTAGTAAAATTTACTGTGGTCGCTTAATACAGGTATTTTATCGAGGAAGGGGGTGGTACATTAAACCGAATTGACACTTTGCAAATCAGTCAATATAATTTGCAATCGTTTATAAATGGTGAGTTTGTGTTCCGACTGTTTATTATTTTATTTCAGCGTATTCGCAGTTATTTTCATCATGAAATAATATATTTATTATCTGTCATGTATATACCCGTCCTTCAGTTGCCAAGTCTATACGGCGGTCGTTTATATAATTTTACAATTTTACAATTTTAATAGGGACATACCCTAGTTTTTAAACATTAAGGCATATGTTTGACTATTATAGACGTTTTTTCAATTTTAGTGTATTTTTACATGATATTTCCCAATTTCAAAGTCACAGATTCGTGTTTCACTCAATTGTAACTTTATCTCAATGTGTTACAGATTTGTAGATTAAATAGACTTAGTGTTAATTTTCACGGGTTAAAACTAGGGTCTGACCCTTTAAGAGGTTTTTGCGCTTACATAAAGAACATATCAAAAACCTCAAACGTTGAAAAGTGTAAAAGGAAACCAATAGATAACCAATTACAATTAAAGGGGCATTCCTGAGTTTGCTGCATTGTAAGATGTTTCCGACTAATAAAATATTTCTACTATTAAACTTACATATTAAATATTTTTTTTTGTTTAGAATATCAGTGTCTGTATATTCAATGTGTTTCTGGTCGTCTTAATATTTGTAAGAAGCCCAAACTGAATTTTCTTTTCAATTAATTTCGTACGTACGAAAAAATATATTTTAGGAAATAAAATGAAGTACAAATATTAGAACGACCATTAGAATATTTTATGCGGAAAAATGCATTTGAGATGTAATTACAATCGTTAAAAAGTCTCTGTTAGTCGATAACGGCTTAAAAATTGCAGCAAACTCAGGAATGTCCCTTTAAATGTAACATTAAATAAAACTAACCTCGCTTTGCGGCTTCATACTGCTCCTCTGAGATGTCAATGCCACACTTGATATGGCACCATCGACAACAGCTATCACATTCGAGTGCCTTACTGTTTGCACGGACGCTTTTTAAACTTACAATACATGGATATTTCATGGTGACTGAAGGAATTGAATATTCTGATTAATATACCTTTTAGTATCTTTTATGCACTTGAATAAAAGTGGATATGGGACTGAATATTATAAAACGACCAAGCTAACTGCAGGATGTAACCATGTAACAAAGTTCAGCTACATCCTTTGTTGTTTTGTTTTGTTTTTAATCTTTTTGAATGAGTAGGTCGTTGGTCTACTGACATTTGATCTTTCAGAAACTCTAAAATCACAAACATTTTTAATCTTTCCGGTGTGATCTGTCATGGGTGGCGAATGAGTAGGTCGTCTGTGTATTCACTTCTGATGTTTCATAAAGTGTTTTTCGAACTATAGGTAAGCAGACAAAGTATATAAAAAAAACTTATTGGATAAGATTTTGGCATAATTAATGTTTTTGTGAGGGTTTTTGATTGGGAAATGTTTTTTTTTTATTGTAAATATTGTAAAGCGGGTTTTTGATATATTTACACTCAAAAAACTTTTTCCCAAAGAAAATACGTCAGTAAAGCAATAGCTATTGTTCGAAACACACGTGTTAATTGTGATTGGAGCTTCATAAACTCTAAAATCTGTTCTGTCCCACATTTGTGAGGTTTTTTGATTGGGAAATGTTTTTTTTAATTGTAAATATTGTAAAGCAGGTTTTTGGTATATTTACACTCAAAAAACTTTTTCCCAAAGAAAAAACGTCAGTAAAGCAATACCTATTGTTCGAAACACACCTGTTCATTATTTCGTATAGTACAATCCTGAAAGCTGCTCGTCCAATACGTGTCTTGGGTGTATTTTTGGGGTATCTTGGGGGTAAATAGTCGGACCCTAAAATCAGTCCTGTTCTGCATTTTACAAACAAGGCGGAAACGGACGTATGCATATGTTTAGGTCTGACAACAATGTTTGTGCTTCATGTAAATTGTAAATCATATAATATTGATAAACTGTCAATGAAGTATATAAAAAAAAACCTTGTTGGATACAATTTTGGCAGAATTATGGATTTTGTGAGGTTTTTTGTTTGCGAAAAGGTTTTTTGATTGTAAATATGCCAAAAACTGGGTTTTTAGTTTAAAAAATAATAATTAATAAATACTGTTCTTCATTTTTGCAAAACGTTTCACTTTTGTTTTTATGGACGTGAATACATATTTGTATTCGTCATCTCGTATTTGTGATATATATCTTATTCGCAACCATGTGTATTCGTTACACCCCTACTAGGACCCTTGGTACATTATGCTCTATAGAGCATGTTCTCAGAGTGCATACCATCAAACAAAATTGTTTCCAAAATCAGTGGTCAAACAGAAAATATTAAACCTACCAAAAATGTAGGCTTTGAATTTCTTTTCGAAATAATTTCCACAATATTAACAAAATAAATCGTCTCACAAAAAAATAAAAACATTATCTTACTATGACTCATAGTATGACATAAAATTTGCTTCTTTGGTATTACCAAGTCTTTGAATGAGACTGGTGGCTCCTAAATTCTGAAAATTGTAATCTCGACAGTGTTTCTGTTTCTTATTAAATATACCTGTGTATGTATAAAGTTGAGTTGCTATGATTATCTCAATGTGCATTTTATTTGTATTATTTCATTTCAGACAATTATGATACTTTGGAGGCAAAGAAATTTTTCCAGGAAAACTACTCTCACATCTATTACATATTCTATGATAACTTTGGTGTTGTGGAGCATGAACTCAAACAAAGAGGTACTGCATTTTTCACTTTTATTTCAGTAACAAATGTAAATGGTATTTTATACAGGGCCAGCTCTGCCAATCGCCAAATTTGCCAATTGCAAAAAGTTTATACGAAATACAAGCAGACTCGTCTTTTAACTGAACTGAAGATGTTGTTGGTCTGATATTCACTGGCAGTTCCGGTTTTGCTGAACCGATCAAAGTTTTAATATTATTATTTTAATAAAGATTTCAAGATATACGAAAAACAAAAAAGACATTTGTGTGATCCCCTAATGTCTAAATTTTTGTTTGTTATTCCCATCTTCTTTTGAATTCAGGCCAGCAAAAGTTACTTTGTGTGATCCCGTTGACAAGTGGTCAAAAACAAACTATAGGATTGTACGAAAACAAAAGAAACATTTACAAGTCATGTCTTTCGATTTGCTGTCACATGCAACATTTCACTAACAAATAGTTGGCCACCAGTAATCTTTTATCAATCCATGACATCAATATACCTACGGATGTAACTTTATTCAAGTTATAAGTGTAAACTTTGAAAAAACTAGTTTGTTTGCCGCCATTTTCTTTTACTCTTATACTAATAGTAGTACAGTGCAAGTGTAATATGCAAAACAGGAACCAGTCTTTTATTAGTTTTAAAGGTTGCATGTCACCATTTACGTTTGCAAAACTTTAAATGTGTAAATTATTAATTTAATTTATAAAATAACACTTGCATTGCAAAAATTAAATAAATAATAATAATATCATGAAAGAGAAATTTAACAAAGTACCTACATTTAAAAATTACTATTTTTGTCTGTGAATTGGAGGATGGTGGGGTTGTAAGCCTTAAACTATAATACATGTACACTTTATGCTAATAAAGGTTCTTGACAGATTTTTTTCCCCCCTTTTTTGGAGGGGAGAGGAGTTCCCATTCATAAGTAAATAAATATATACTCATTCATAAGTTATAAAATATTCTTTCTTTTTTTAATACTGTTAACTGTTGTAACATAAAACTGGGCAAGTGAATTTTTCACAATGGCCAGTGAATTTTCAACCACTGGCCCCATGGCAAGTGAATTTTAAAAAGGTCTAGAACTCCTGGAAGGTTTTTCGAAACAAAGCCAATTATATGTTTCTTTAAATCTAGTGTCATGAAATATGAGTTCCTTGTATCGCTTCGCTAAATGTTTAAAAATTGTATGCTCATTAACATTTCATGTTTTACAGTATTCAAATTATGTATGTTTGACCTAAAAACATTGCTTTATATTGCAGTGAACAAGGCTCACAGAGAAGAACTGGATGGAGTTCTGCATATCTTTGAAGTAAGCTTTAATAAAAACTTTGTTTACTTTCTTGGTGGATACATAGATGATTCGTCACAAATGTTTTTTAATATGGAAAATATCAACTGAGTATGTTAATTGGTATTTGTTGAGGCTCTGCCAAGACAAATACTGATTAACTAGACAAGGTTGATATTTTCCACATTAAAAACACGAGTAGCAAATTCTATTTATCCCACAACACTTCTAAAATAACGTTTTCATTTGATATCACAGTACTAAAATCGCCTTCATTGGTAATATGACGTCATCATGATTAGCACAATTTAGTTTGACATCACGTATGCTCGAGTATACAGGTCTTGTTGACTTGTAAACAAATGACCCATTGACAGTAACACATTGCCTAGAAACCTTGCATATTTGTATGTACCTTTAAATTTGCATACCATTATTACACAGGTTAAAGGCATACTGTCACGGATTTAAGGACCTTATTTCTCTAAAAATGGATAATAAATAAAAATTACATTAATTGTTGGAAACCAAATCTAGCTATTGCATCAACTTAACTGAACCATGATGGAGTGAAGTCCATGTCAACCATCTCAGCAATTTTAGTCTTGAATTATGGACCATTGCCATAATTCAGTTATTTTGACAAAATATCATTAATAAATATGGAGTATGGTGGCTATGAAAATGGTTGAATAAAGTACATTTAGGGACAAATCAAATTATTTTTGTTCAGGTAATACTTTGTTAGACCATTAAATAGGTCAGTGGTTTGTGACAATATGCCTTTAACCTTTAGACTACTGGATTAATTTTTAACAAAAACCACGTTGAGTGGGTACAAGTTTATAATTTTTACTCACATATATTCACTTAAATGTTTCATAAATACATGAAATAAAGTTCATATATGAATCGGTAAGTATTATTTTCGTGTCTTTTTTTGTAATTTTTATTATTTTAGATTGGCTAATGGTGATTAAAATTAGGCAAAAAATCGAAAAAGTTGCGTTTACTTACGGGCATTTGTGGCCAGCTGTCCAGTATTTATGTCCATTATTCCCGATAACAGTGGTTTTCAGACCAGAATTTTTTTAAAAACCCGAACTACGATTCATATTGCAATATTTGGTAATTTCAGTTGTTGGTAAAACGATCAAATTTATTATCAAATTAGCTGTTACAATCAGCTATCGATCCCTGAAAATTACCGCGACGTGCCGCCATTGTTGTCAAGCGAAAATACTTGCCGAAAATCTTTTTTCTTTAATTATATTTCCGTTTCCGGTGAGTGTAGTGTGCAAAACGGCGGGAAATATGAATTGGGGAATGCACTGTATACAGTGTACAGTATATCGACTGACGTGACGTCGGGCGAAATATCTCACCTGCAGTAGTCAGAAGGTTAATATACTAAATTACTGCATGGGTTTATGACCGATATCATTGTTAAGTTAGAGGATAAATTTGTTTACTTTCTTGGTGTAATTGAGTAGCATTATGCATGACACACATAATATACACCGGGTTGAAAATTAGCAGTCGCCCGGTCACCTGTGGCGACCTTTATTGGCTAAGGGCGACTAAGAATTTAGTAGTCCGTTAGGCGATCATCGATTTTAAGGTTTGGCGTGTTTGGTATTAGTTAAAAAAGAAACACACCAATACTGAATCGAAAGTGACAATACACACCGCGTCTATGTTGGATCTGTTAGCAGAAAACATTGATTATATGTTCTGTAGTTTGACAGCACCAAACTGATAAATGAAGATAAAATTTGTATAAAAACATTAATTTATTAAGTTTTAAACCCATACCATCTCAAATAAGTAAAACTTCAGTGTAAATTAAAACAAAAATTGTTTACAGATTACCATGAAACTGCATAGGTTAACTTTTTGTTTTCTGATACAGGTTTTAAGGCAATTGATGGAACATCTAAGGTAATCTGAATGACAAAACTGTAGTACAAAGCAGAGTCGAATGGGCATTTGGCAAAATAGTGGATAATTCGATGGATCTCTATCTAGTGCTTTGTCTATAGGAGAACAGCCACTCCCGAGTACAAAGCAGAGTCGAATGGGCATTTGGCAAAATAGTGGATAATTCCATGGATCTCTATCTAGTGCTTTGTCTATAGGAGAACAGCCACTCCAGAGGAAATAATTTCATCCCTCTTGCACCGCCAGAAACTTGCATTGCCACAGAGGACTGCCACTCTGAGACTAGTTTACTGAAGCACGCACAGTTCTACTGTTAGTCTCTTTGTACTGCATTATATTTTACTTCAGAGACAATGCAGTCACGCAGCACACCTTGGCTGTTCTAGAATTTTGTATTCAGCCCTGTATTAAAAATGAGATTTAATATGTATAATTTATTGGCAATTTGTAAAGAAACTTTTTTTTTTTTTTACACTGGATTTTTTCTCCTCAATTTTTTGAGTTGGTATTGGTTTAAAACTTAATAACATGTTTTTATATGAATTTTAACTTTATTCATTATGACGTTAAATGCCAATTCATCGTTTTCTTTTGACGCAAACGGATTATTTTCGGTGAGCACATGGTTATTATTTAACGAAAAACATTCTGGTTTTGATTTTGGCTGTGCAGTTTAATTTCAATGTGATAATTCAAGGGCTGGTTGAATTTGAGAAGGGCCAGTAAGATTTTTCTTCAACTAGCCCTGCTGGCGACCATGGTTTTCATGTTCATTTTCAACCCTGTATACATGCAGTGTAATATTAATAAAATTAGGTTTGCAAGTTTTTTTCAAACAACCTAGTAGTAGTTACTATTTTTCATTGTTTGTGAAAACTTTTTTTCCAGAAAATTCTGTTCCTCTTACCAGAGTTGATTCATAAGAGATGGATGTTTCACAGCATTGGTATGTTGAGGTTTTGTAATTTGAAACAAAACTGTTGTTTTCATTATGTTGACTATTTTGACTGGTTCCTGAAGTCGTCATTCAGTTTAATGTGTAGCGTAAAAATCAGTCTCTAGATAAATGTTAGTGACAAACGGCGGATGCAACAGACTTAGCAGTAAACCCAGTGTTTGCCAACAGTACTGTAATCATCAGTTTTACAGCGAGTGGCAAATATAAAATGGTATTGGGTTTTTTAATTTCGCTGAAAATCATAATTCTGTTTCCAGATGTAAATACTGTTTCACACTGGGAATACCACTGTTTCTGTCTGTTTTCCACGATCAGAGAAAATCACTGGCTCTATAGTAATAATTATTAATTAGAAATGTGTATTTTTTCCCATCAGTTTTCCATGTTGCAAACAAAAATACAAACAAAACCATAAGTTTTCCATGTTGCAAACAAAAATACAAACAAAACAAAATTAGTAATATAGTAATAATTATTAATTAGAAATATGTATTTTTTTCCCATCCGTTTTCCATGTTGCAAACAAAAATACAAACAAAACAAAATTATTATGCAATGTTTTTGTCCGATTCAACTTACATATTTTATATATATTCTTGTTTTAGTATGCCCATATAGTCCTTAGTTCTGTGTTTTAAAAACTTAGTCCCAGATTTTTTACCATGTATGGATAAGGTGGATATATCTCTTTGGTACAGCACTCTTCTGTTGTTTGATCAGTATGGACACTCATTGGTGGGCCCATTGGGTTATTTCTTATTCCAGGCAGTGCACCACAACTGGTATATTAAAGGCTGTGGTATGTACTATCCTGTCTATGGGATAGTGCATATAAAAAATCCCTTGCTACTAATTGAAAAATGTTGCAGGTTTCCTCTCAAAGACTATATGTCAAAATTACCAAATGTACATCTAATAGCCTATGATTCATGTGCTCCAGTGGTGTTGTGAAAACAAATTTTACACCTATGGATATTCATCTTAGTCTTCTCTGAAAGAAAGATATATTAACTTTTATTTTTAATTTATTTTGAACTTTTGTAAATTTAATTAGAATCAGATAGTTAAACCCAGCTGTATAATTTCCACAATAATTTTGCTGTTTGAGTATACTATTTGCAAGTCTAGTTGTGGACTGCGGTTATATTTAAATTCATATATCTATGCTTATTGATATTTTTAGGCCGTGTTATGAAGAAACTGTTGCATACAAGCAACTCTATAAAGGTTTGTATATCTTTTATGACAGTCTGGATTTTCATTTTATATTTGATTTGTGTGTCATCTATTAGTAACATTAAATTCAAGTTTGTATTAACCTTTAATGTACTAAATTAACAAATAAAAATGGTTGAAATATTTTTTTACCACATTACATTATGCCGTATTCTCAAACTTTTCTTCTTGTAAAGTCGTATTTGTCCATCCTAAAGTAGGGCTCAAACTTAACGCCGACACCGATGCATGTGCTGTTGTTGTAGTGTGAATTGCCGATGGCATTTGTTTGCCACTGGATAAACCTGTTAAAAGGATTATTGTTTTTTTATATTTGTTATAAAAGTTACGCTTTTAAAAGTACCATAGGTAACAAATTCTTCAGTGTGTGAGCCCTGCTGAAGTAATTGTAGGCAATCAGATTATGTGCTTAGCCATTTTTTTATTTTTATGTTGAGTTTGGTATATTTTTGTTAGCTGCGCAGAGAAGGCATGAAACTGTTCATCGTCTGGTATCAGATTCTGCAGGAGAATGCTTCCGAAGAGTGTCATCAGATATTTTGGCAGCTGGTGCCAGGACTCGGAGAAGGGCTTCATCAAAATATTCTCAGCCAGAAGGCAACATCAACTGCAGACAGTGAGTATATAATCATTTTTAATTGTTCTAATTTTTTTGTGCACAATCTCACTAATTGGGTTTATTTCTTGGTGTTTGTTGATCCCTGCAGTGACCATTTTCTGTAGTCTTGGTTGAGCAATAATAGTAGTAATATGATTTCAGTTTTCAAGGCGCTTCTTTCAATGCACTCAAAATCTACGTTTTCCATGTTTAGTGATATTTTATTAGTTTCCTACCAGTCCGGCTGGAGGGGAAGTCAGCTTTTGTCTCTGTCTGTCCATTGACGGTCCTACATTTAGTTTTCTGGACGTCTGAAATTTTGTGTATAGCTTTATCATGTAGAGTTACAGATGACGTTTGACTTTCATGGGGATTTTCCTGTTTTTGACAGCGTTATTGCCCTTGAACTTAGAACATATGGCAATTTGTTGGGCCTGATAGAGAACATGTATTGCTTTAGCAGTACTCTCTGAATGCTTATTTAAAAAAATTATTATGTCATCATCAAAGGAAATAATTATAGGCCATGCTTCTTTATATCAAACAAACTACAATGTACTAATTAGGATAAACATGTCAACTACAACAGCTTGCTGTGAATATGCACATCAAAACCTACCTACCTAAATATGTCACATCATGATGGCTGATGCTGTTCCATATATTGAACATGCACATGACTTTTTCTTCTTTTTTGTGAAAAATTTGTACATTGTTTAAATAGAAGCTACACAATGGTTGTCACCAGTGGGGTAAAATACGCTCGCCTTTCACGAACACCTGATATCACATGATTCATGAGTGCATGCTGTGTGGAGCGGTATAGTTCAATCACTGTCTGGTATTGAAAGTCTTTTGCAGCAATTGGATGACAGAATGGCTCACTTGAGAACATTATGACCAAATAATGGCGGCACTATAAATAGAACATTGCATCACACACATCATGCTTAAATACCAGGTATTGCATTTGGGTGTTCTAGCCAATGCACCACGACTGATATATTAAAGGCAGTTTTATGTGCTATCCTGTCTGTGGGATGGTGCATATGAAAGATCCTTTGCTACTAATGGAAAAATGTAGCAGATTTTCTGTCAAAAACTATATATCAAAATTACTAAAAAGTTGATAGCTGATGATTAATACATCAATTTGCTCTAGTGGTGTCTTTAAACAAAACAAACTAAAAAAAATTGAATTTGGGGATTTTTCTTTAGGATTATGCTTCTTAACCAGAATCTGAGATTAACAAAAGCATGGAATGCTGTTAAATTCACAGCTGTTGTTAACAAATAATAATAATGAGTGGTCGTGATCAGCTAATAAAATTATCATTGATTTTAGTTGCGGTATGGTGTTTAGCTCTGAAACGCAGTAAGTTAAACAAGTGTTCTGTTTATGCCAGGTTCCTTTAAGACGCTATTTTAATGAGTTTGACAATGAAACACTGCTGTGATTGAAGAAACATTGACTTTAGAAAATAGAATACTGTATAACCGGAAATGTTTTGGTTTTTTATTATCGATGGTAAGTAGGCAGCCTTGAAAATACCTGAAAATATCAATTCTATGAAAAAAAATTCCTTATGATCATCATAATAAATTGACTATTTACTGCAATATATTATTTGCTGCTATGTGTGGATCACAGGAAACTACAAGGGCACAGAGTATGAATTCAAGACAACAAATTACTATATTTCGTACAGTAAAATGAATACATACTAGTATGTCCCTTTTTTTACTGGTTACAATTTTTACGGTCCCAGTAAAGAAATTTGCGGGGTCCTTCCCAAGGGGAAACACTGAATTATATTAGCCTGTTTGTGAAGAGATTATAATGGCAATTGTTAACTTCATGAATGGGTGGTTACCAGCCCAATAATTTACTGTACCTAATGGTTACTAACCTATACATAGGTTACCAGGCACTAGGCTTATTTCGATGCCCGATTTAACCATCTCTTGGTTGCCCACATATTTCATAAAATGTTTTATGAATATAATTTTGAACTGTTTTTAAAATGAAACTGAAATTTAAAATGTTTTTATTATTATCATTACTTACCAGTTTAGTTTTATTTCTTTTTTAACATTATTTATCTACAGCTCATCTTCGCTTAGGCTGAAAAAAAGTTTATTTTGTTTAATGACACCACTGGAGCACACTGATTAATTAATCATCGGCTATTGGTTGTCAAACATTTAGTAATTCTGACTCGTAGTCATCAGAGGAAACCCGCTACATTTTTCCTAATGCAGCAAGGGATCTTTTATATGCACTTTCCCACAGACAGGAAGGCACATACCACAGCCTTTGTCCGGTTGTTGTGCACTGGTTGGAACGAGAAACAACCCAATCAGCTACCTGAACTCGGCCCTAGCCTACTTGTCTTTGGCCCTGAACTAGCATGTGTATTAAAACTGACACACAATTTCGGTCCGTTTTTATTACTTTGACTCAAAGACTTTACAGAGTTAAAATAACACGCTACAGATTTTTCAGACTTTTCTTGCATACATGTTGCCATTAAAATTAATAACTGTGATTATTAAAATAAGCAAACATTGTTATGCTGAATTCTTGATGACACCGCTTCTCGTTACCAGTCGCGATATCCCTGTTAATATTTGGTATTATTATTATATGTTAGGTGTCGGATAGATTATGTAACCGATTGTTCACATCGGAAGATAGAAAATGGCTTAGCCAAATTTTTAGCTCAGAACTGGATGCTTGTTGGTGTAGTTTGTGGCCTTTCATATGTCTTATGCCCTTTGCTAATAGCCACCATTCTGAAATGTGTCTGTCTGCATTGAACTCGTCAAAATCATGCACGGTGGACGCTGAGTGGATGGCAGTGTTAGGGTGGATATTTATATTGCCTGTCAGTCAAGTTATCAGTTTCGATACTTTTGAATTGCCCGTGACTGTCTGAGTGTCGGGAAGTTTTGTTTTTCATTTTACTTGTTTTATGATTTTCTTGGTTGCCCGTCGGGGCAACTGTTTGTCAAAGAATGGTTGCCCGCAACATATTTTGGTTGTCCCGGGCACGTGGACAACCGATTTGTGCACCCCCATGAAGAATGATAAATGTAGTTGATTTTTGGAACAGACTGGTATTGTTAAGCTGTGAATAAACATTTAGAAATTAGTTTAATGAGCCATTTTTAATTGGCCAATCAAAATAAGGGACACAAATGGTTTTGTAAACTTCCGGAAAAATTTCATCGACAGGTGACAAAAACAAAAGAGGTGAGAAAGTTTTTAACAACCGGTGTTTAAACATTAAAACAAGATTGCTAGTACAAGTGTTTGTCTTTATTTCACACTTTCTGGAGAGTTGAACCACATCCTGGATTAATTTCATTAATTGTACACACAGTGCAGCACTTAGTGGAGTTGCTCAGAAAGGGATAATATTACGTATACCTCTGTTGACCACTCTAGTGTCGATTTAATGTTATGTACCAAAGTATAGTTTTGTACGTGTTAGTAATTTAAAAAAACAAACAAAAAACAAAAACCATGACACCGCGAAAATTAAAAACCACAAACTGCCTGCATTTTTGATACCGCGAAAATTTACTGCCGCAAATAATACCCGTTTTACAGTATTTATTTGTTAAAAGTACGTTGATCCTCTCCTGCCTTCTGAACCTGAAGGACTGTCTACACAATGCTTGGTGCACCGTCGGTGATGATGTAACAGAACAATGTACTGATGTACGGTCATGGTCGTACTTTGTTATCACCTAATCGGTTGCGTTCAGTTCTTCCACTGATTGGCCTTAACTTAGAGATGCATTAGGATGTTAAACGTATCATTTAAAAATTATTCCATATGTGCACCCGCTTAATACTGACGATTTGCTGACATGGCATCACGTGTTGACTCCCTAAACATGGAAGATCCCTAGTACCCCTAAACTGTCGAAAACATCTTCGCAGATATTGCATAGTGTTCTGATGAACACCAATAAATACCAAAATTACTAGCAACAGCATTTGTGCCATTCTAACCCATCGTTCGAAAGAGTTCATTTTCTGGGAGGCGTGGCATCACACTGACGACGATCAGATACCAAAAAAAATATTTTTCCGAGTGATGAGAATCCATACAATAGTAGTGACCAAGAATGCTAGTAATGCAACGTGTGATCACAAAGTATGAATAGTTCGTGCAATTGACAGGACACCGCTGGAATATCGACGGGAGTGATTTTACGTTCAGTTACTGAAATTGTTATAACCAGATTTCAAGTAAATTATATTCTATATGCAATCATTTGGTGCACAGGAACTTTTTTCCGCGAATATATATATATATATATATATATATATATGGAGGTTGACAGTGAAATAAGTTAAAAGATAGGAGCTTCCAGATCGGCAAGAAATTAAATGGAACTCAAAAGAGAAAGGACAGGGCAGTCGGATTAAAAAAATAAGAATAATAAAAATAAATAAAAAATTGATTAATGATATGATCCAAATGAACAAAAATTACTTTAATATTCTGACCAGGAAAATTGAAGTAATATATTGAAGTAATAAAATACTGTTGTACATTAATTAATAAATAGTAAACTTTTCATCACATGACAATACTAACACAGAAAAAGAAAAATGGATGTTGCTGAAATTTATAATTCCATTTCACAGTGTCATTTCTATGCTTTGTTAATTTTCCATGAACAAACCACTGGGTCTTATATTAAAATTACCATAGTTCATTGTTAATAATTAACCTTCTGTCCTGTTGTCATTATATTTTTGTATAAACCTTGAAAAAATAAAAGTACAATATTAAATTTGCATCTCTGTTGCATTTATGGATTTTGTTTCCCTCCTGTATATATATCCAAAGTTAAATACAGAAGAAAGGACCCCCTGGATAGGTTATTGAATTATTTGCTCAGTTCTCTATATTTGTTTAAAAAAAAAAAAAAATTAATTCTGTTTTGCAAGATTTAATGTTCAATGTTTTTGTTCTAGATAATAGTGAACTATTTCAGTTGTAAACTTTACTTTTTAGTTAAAATCAAACCTGCCATTGTGAACATCGACATTAATCATTTTGCTATTTATTATTAAGACTAAAGTAAATTATGTTTTTGAAAACTTATTTAAGTATGCGATACAAAGTTTGATTTTAATTTTATAAATAAATCATGTAGTATTGTCACCCCGTGTCATTTTTTTATCATTAGTGTCTGTCTTATTGAAACGTGATGTTCGTGTAAACTATTTTACTGTAATGGTTAGGATGTCAGCAATAATACTTGTGGATTTTCATTGTTATTTTTTTAAATAATCTTATTATTATTTTTTATTTTTTATGATTATTATTATTATTATTAGGCTGGAAACCTATTGTTTTTGGTGGGATTTATTTAATTTTTTTTGCCTCTGTTGTCATCTTGTAAGAACGGTTCTCAGCCGATTTAGCCGAGATTTGGTAGGTAGTTGGGTACTTCAGGGGGATTGATTGTATTAAAAAAGTAATGTACAATTGGAAATTTTATTGCTTTTTGTATTAAAAATATTTTTGTGTCGTCTGTTTTGTCATTTTGTAAGAAACTTTCTGGGCCCATGTAAGTGAAATTTGGTAGGTAGTTGGGCCCACCAGGGTGATTGATTGTATTAAAAAATTTGTATTTATAGGTTATGATGTATATTGGCCTCTATCGCAAATTTCATGTTGTATGTCAGTTTTTATGAAATTTACAAGTAAAAACTCTTGAAATTCTAGATTCCTACTGCCTATCTAGATAAAAGTGTCAAAATATTGAATTAATCCATGGCTTACTTCCGGGGGAAGTGGGATTTCTAATGTTAAGTCCAGCCCTTTTCATGCGGTTTTTTTCATTTTTAAAACACGAAAATCAGTATATGTCGAGAAGTTTTCAAATTACAACAATATTATTTTCACTGTTGTAATCTACTTAGATCATAATAAACTTTTACATTTTTTGTTTTGTGAAAATTTTCTTATAGATTTTGCAAATGAAAACCCCACACATTTTTGTACTGTTTATATATTTAAATCTATGAAGGTCACAGAAATAAAATGTATATGTTAGGATTAAAAGTTTATTCCTTTATTATCATGTTAAATATGAAACGTGAAGTATATATATTTTTCTTAGTATAAGATAAAACTTGAGCAAATTGATTTTCTGTGTTATCACGACTCTCACAGGACTCTGTGAATGTGTGTATTTTTAGCAGCGTGGGGTCTTGGAACATGTTTGTGCACTGTTAACGAAGCATGTGGATTTCAAAAATATATTATTAACTTTATTAGAAAGTTTCTGGGCCAATTTGGCTGAAACTATCAGTTTATGCGTGCTTGTGTGTGTGTGCTCGGGCGTGCACTCAGGCATGTGTTCTGGAATGTGGATGTTGGGTCATGCTCTCCCAGGAAAATATATTAGAAAAGAAAATGTGTTTGCCACAGTGGAGTTCGACCCCAACCTCTCTATGTGTGTGTGTGTGTGTGTGTGTGTGAATGTGTGTTCAGGTGCGTGTACAGGAATGTGCACGGTGGAAACAAAATGGGGAGGGGGCTTGACATTAAAAATAAAATCAGAGAATGGGTCCACCAAGGGAATTCATTCCTGCTACCAAAGCCACCTCAGCCAAGCACTGTACTGACTGCACTAGATTCTGTCCTTTTTTGAGGGGTTCAGATCATGCTTCCCCGGAAAATATATCAAAAAACTAATTTCACTTGGAGCAGGAATGTTCGACCCCACCCTTCCACACATGCCTATTGTGTGTGCATTTGTGTAAGTTTGTTCAGTCTCATGTACAGGAATGTTGAGAGAGGTGCTTTAGACTGGAAATGAAATGTGTAGGGGGGTTGGGTCATCCTTCCCCCGTAAAATATATAGACTGTTTCACATGGGAACGAGTATAGTATTTTATCTATTACACCGTCATATTGTCGTCACTTTGCATTCCTACGCCACACACATATCAATGTAGTTTACATAAACAATATTATAAACATATTCAAGGCTAAACTAAATTATTAAAATATATATTTTGTTAAATTATGCTGCTAACATTAACGGCATGGAAGACTAAGCATTGCAATAATGATTACCGTGTCTGTAATAATTAAAGGGGAAAAAATACAATGAAAAGGAAAAGCATAAATCTGTTATTGAAATCAATACAATGTACAACTGGACAAAAGATGACTTCGGCTTATACACGAGGCCGATGATTTTGTACGTGATATTTAGGGTCAAACTAAGAGGTCGGCTTATATAAGGAGTCGGCTAATACACGGCAATATACAGTAATATAATCTATTCAAATGTGTGTTCAATATTCAGTCATTTGTGGGTCATTAACAGAGTTAATGTTTTTCAGCTGGTGTTGGGATAATCGCAGCAGGAGAGATCACTGCCATTCTACAAGGATTTGGTGAAAAACTACCCGAGAACTTGACAAAGTATTTCTTTGATGCCCTTCTTAGAGTTATGGTGTCGGAGGTAAGTTTCTGCATGCAGATTATTGTAGGAATGTGCAAATAGGTAACATTTTGATATTTAACTGCATTTTATTTTAATGAGTACATTTGCTTGAAAATATTTAAGTAAATTTTTTTTTTTAATTGTCATTTTATCCCAGAATATTTATAAGCTGTTAAATTAAAATAATAATTCAGGTTATGCATTTTAAATTTGTCGAGCTCAGCAAGTGTTACCTTCTATTTAATAACCAAAATTAGGATACCACAGCAAATTGGAGAGGCACCCAAAAAAGAAGAATCTGGTTGCAAGTGTGTTTGGTTACTAAAAATCAGAGATAAAAATATTTACAAAATGTTTTGCTAAACCGTTGGTTCGTTCGTTATGGGGTTGTATAGGAAGGACAGGGTGGAAAACCAGATAGGGCACAACCATTTTATTGCCATAGTTTTTCCGGGCACAATGGCAAGTAGTGAAGACTACTACTGCACTTGCTGTCGGTGACGTGATAAAATGTGAACTATGATAATTTAATTAATTCTCTATTCATAGATTTAATTTCTTTCCTTTGTCACAGTTTGTTGCTATACAGTTTTTGTTTTTCTTCTCAATTTGCAGGTTGTAAAGATTGAATGGGTAAACAGGGAGATGAAAGAAGCGAGTTTTGTTTTTTTATTCAATAGGTTTAAGACATCTTATCTCTACTGGATACTACCAAGCTTTAAAATCAGGGATATTTATGAGCCAGTATTAGGTAAGTATCTTTTGTATTTATTGATTTTCACAACTTAAGCATTTGTTCTGTCTTTCTCTACAACTCCAAATTTTAAAACAAACCCAGAGGTGTGAGATCTTTTAGTGGCTTTTTTGACATGTGTCAGTTACGTTGATGGAACTATGAGAAATTATTTCCAGTCAAATGAAGCAGGGTGACTTTATTAATTCCCTACCAGTCCAACTGGAGGTGACTGTAGGCTTAAAGCCACTTTGTCTCTATCCTTCTGTCCGTCTGTCTGTCCAATTGTCCCACATATAGTTTTTAACGCAATGCCTCAAAATATTTATCTGTTACAGATCAAATTTGACTTATGCATCTTTCACAGAACATAGGAGATACAAACATTTGTGGGTTTTTTTGTTTTGTTTTGTTTTTGTTTTGTTTTTCTTTTTGTAGTACCTCAAGATATGATCTGAAATTTTGTGCGTAGACTATAGATTCATTAGATTCTGCTACAAATCAAGTTTGACTTAATGGTGATTCACACATTTTGTTATGGCCCTTAAACTTAGGAGATAGGAATATTTGTTGGGATTTGCTGGGGACATGTATTGCTTTAACACTAATAGCAGTAGTCTCAGAATTATTGTTCTATACATTTTGTCTCAGATATTGACTGTCTGAATATCCGTATTTACAAACATATGTATGGAGTGAAATGTTTGTTTTATACTTCTGCTATCCGTTAAATGGGGTTCCACACTACTGGAGTTTGGATTATTGAGGTTCCATTATATATCCCTGTGTGAATGTGAGTGTTATGTGTATGTGTGTTATGTGTATGTGTGTGTACATCTATATATGTATGTATTTCAGAGTTGCCAAGAAAGCGAACACGACAGGAAGTGGCTCCTTCAGATCAGTCCGAGAATACTTCTGGATGTCGGGATTCCTTCATTAGATGGCTGGCAAACTTTACAATTTCTGCCAAAAAAATGGAGTCACAGAGGTTTTTCTGTTTTGAATGTTTGGGAAACATTAATTACTAATCATTAATTTAAAAGAAGAAGTAGGGTTGGGTTTTTCTGGTTTTTTGGTGGGAGGAGGAGTTATCTTCCATCATCAGATGCAGGCAATAGGATTTCAAATTTCATGGGAAACACTTTTTCACTTCCATTCCTTGTGATCATGGGAACCCATATAAAACTGTAACAAATAATTATATATATATTATTTTCATTGCATAGTCATGCTCGATATAATATTCATGGGAAACAAAATTTCGGTTTCGTCATTTTACCAACACGGTATCAGAAACAATAGTTTCCATGAAATCTGAGTGCCTGATAAACTGCACAATTACTACCAAAAAATATGGTCATAAATCTGTTTGAATATTTTTGTTTTGTAATTTTGTAATTGTAATTGTGTGTTTTCAGTATTTACAAGTCATGGTGTAAAAAAGAAAGAAAGAATTTTAATGGCACATCAGCGTTAAAAAATATCAGGTTGCCCCAAAATACAATAACTCTACTGAATTAGCTAAAAGTTATGGGGACTGTAATTTTAATAATTCGTAGTCATTACTATATGGATATTTGCAACATTCAGAGAAAAGTGTAGGCTCAAATATATTTAAAATAGCAACAAAATCAAAATTGTAAGTTAAAAAATGTGATGTCAAAAGCTAAGTGAAATTTTTTCTACTTTTGTAATATTTGACCTTTGGGCCTAAAATTTTCACTAAAGGTGGAAAATACCCGTGAAATATCAAAATTACAGTCCCCATACTTTTGAAATAATTATAAGAAAACCAACCTTGTATTACAGAGCTGTCTATTCCTCTGGAGTGATGGAAAGTCCCTTAACAAACCGTGAGGATGTGCCAGATGGCCTGGACACCAAGTGTACGTTGTCCGATATGGCTGCAGGCCCCGGTGAAAAGGACATTTCAAGTGCTAATCGCAGTGCTGAAGACCACAGTCATTCAGAATATGCCATTGTACGCACCGTGCTGTATTCAACCAGGGAGAATGTTAATATTATTCACGAGTGTTTTAGACAGGTAAATGTGCCATAGCAATATATTGTACATACAGATTCATTTTATAGAATGTTGATATAAGGAAAAAAGTATTTTGTGCAAATTTATTACATTTTATTAAATGGGCAGTAATTACCAAACAAGTTACTATTTTTTACTGTCCATTTTAAAATGTCTTTAACATATACATCAATGTACCCATACCAAAACACTAATATTTTTAAAATAACTGAACATGTGACTAAAATAAAACTAAATAGTTTAAACATTATGCATTACCCAAATTAAGTGTAATATTTTTATTCATAATTTGTCTCACATTTTATTACATACCCATTCAATCTTACTATTGTGACAAAGACATTTTGAAACCGTGTGATAAATTTATTTTGTATCGCACATATGTGTGATATGGACCGGAACTTTTAAATGAGGAATTCCCTTTTTCTTTTTACTGCAGTTAGTGCATTTTATATATTGACATCATATGTGACGTCATGTCGTATTTGAAAATTACACAAGCCTGCCACAGAGTATGATTCTTAACGTTAAGTAAATCCATGAAAGATATTTATTGCACTTGTTTATTTTGCAAAAGACTATAAAACACTTTGCAATTTATCTTTTGTTTTGGCATGCACACAATATATAATGTAAGTTGATAGAATGGCATTTTTTGTTTTAGCATATGGCCACCTTCATTTAGTTAAATATGTTAATGGATAACGTGATCAAAGATATCATTCTGTTATGCATTTACTGATTTTTATTCAGTTTATGCCTAGTTAAGTTGTGTTAGTTTCTCCAATTGCCTTTAATGAATACTTTATTAAATAATTTAATGTTTTTTGGGGGAGTTTACCAAGTGAGGGGCTTTGAACTGCACACACCCAGCCACGTGAATCAGACCCTGTTGTAAGGTCACAGTTTTGAAGGCTGTTATAAATTGTTTTTACGTTGCTATAACTCTTGATATGTTTATAGATGCAATCCTGTTTGTTATAAATTGTAACCAAGTTAAAGACTTTAAGCTGCACGTCCTCGTGTGACAAAATGTGACACTGGTCAGGACAAGATGGACATTTGATAACAAACAAAAAGGAAGCTTATTGCTGGAATTTGTATGATTGTCATTCAGTAATATTATGCAGTATGTTCTGAAGGAAGTGTAGTTATTGTTGCACTTCTATGAATTGATTGCATCATTATCTTTTGCATTACATGCAAGTTGGCAAATCTGGTTATCCTGCTATATTGAGAGAAAAAAATCTGTTGTCATTTTATGAAGTATAGTTCACTAAGCTTATATTTTACAGGTATCACAGATTTGATATTTCAAATAAATTACATTTTACTGAATTGTTTCAGGCACTGCTGTTTTCATTTGAAAATTCTGGGGCCATGAAGAAGGTGGTTGGTGTATACAAGGAGTGGTTTCAGGTATCACACATTGATAATACTTTTGGAGAACACCTGTTTGTTATCAACTGTCATTTAGATAAGAATACTGTGAGAAGGAAAAAAATGTAAACATGATGTTCCATTCCATATTGCTGTGGTGCCTGCACTTTTTAAAAACCTTTGTAATCCAAGCAGTTGAATACTACATTAAGATTACAGGTAAGGCCACTGTATGAAAAGCAATTGACTTCTCCCAGATATGTCTCGTCCTATGTCTTCACTTGCACATGTCTGCTGTGTTGAGGAAGAAATACAAGCCGTTGTGTAGGTGATGAAAGGTTTGAAACACAGTTTCAGTTTTAATTTGAACATAACAATACTAGCTCTAGTTGCTTTATCTGTAGTTTCGGCTGTACTATGTATTATGCTGTGTGGTGAATTCAAACGAATGGACAGTTCATATTCTACATGTAGGTTAGTGTGCAGATTTGCATGTGTGCATCTTGTGCATGATTTATAACCAGTTTGTCACATTCCATGTTTATTCAGAAACACAACATACTGACATGGTACTGGCAGTTCCAGTCAATGAACTTCACCAACTAACTTACCCAAGACATGTACTAATACTGGGGCCAATTTCACAAAACATCATACAGTTATGTTTATGCACAATATGTTTGGACATGTCTGGCATATATTTCATAGAGAAAATATGTCAGATATGTGGCTCTAGTTGAAAGCAAATGATTTAGGCATATTTCGAACTGTATCATATTAGTTTGTAATTAGGCCTAAAAATATATATGTGTGTGTTTCCGGTTTCCTAACCTACTATAATTTTATGTAGCGACCCTGATATTTTTTGACGCATTTTTTATATATTTATTTTTATTTTTTGCAATAAGCAAACTAGATTCGGAACACCTTGGCCAATAACGGTTTCTCAGTTTGATTCATTTATGAAAAAAATAAGTTCCTACTTACCTACCCTATTTTTTTAAAAGCTGAAACCTAAAATACACTGGTTTTTCTCTCGTAGATTTTTGTTTAGTTCTATGACTAGATTTACAATGTTTTGTGAAACTGGGCACTGATATTGTTTTGTTACCCATAACTAATACCAGAACACCTTCCCTTAATTATTTGAAAGTGATAATCTTGAAATGCCTCTTATGTAGAGTAAAATGATAGTATTACAGAAGAAATGCTTTTTCATTGTCACGGAAAACCTGACAATTAAATGAGTTAAAATTTATTTTAAAATTTTTCATATCACTAGAAAGAAGGATACTAAAAATAGATGTAGCTGGTAAATTATCTCTGTAAATAAACAATCATTCACCATAATGCATTAAAAACACATTTTGTTGAATTTTACACTGGCAATTCTTGCACAGACCACAAAGAAACTTTGCATGTTTTTATAAATCAATGTATTCCAATTAACTTTGTGTGTTTTAGACTCACTTTAACATTGTTATGCCCACTTCATGTCATTACTCTTCAGTCATGGCAAGAAACCTATGATATCATTAACCACCATTCCATTCCTCTGCAAATGATAAAGTTGAGTATCCCATTACATCGATGAAAATGAAAAATACACCAGTGAAAAATAAGTTATGCAAATTGAGAAATAAAACAAGTGTTAATACAATTTCCAGAGGCCTGCATTCTGCTCTGTTCTGCTCATCTGTGAGATGTGCTCAGTTATGTTTTCTGGCTTACTCGACTCTTCACCCTGTTGTAGAACTAAGCAAGTTGATTCTAATCCATTGCATGATGCATGATGTTTATTTTGTTTTGTTTCTTACTAGCATGATGAGCGAAGGCCGATCTTTATGATGGAGCCCGGCAACACAGGCGGTGTGTGTGAGTGTGATTCGTTGTCCGGTACACCGGAATACCACCACGGTAGTCTGTCGGACATTGTTGAGGAGGATGTTTCCTCAGATGTACGTATTCTGTATCACTGTCGAGGAAAGGTGTACTTGTCCGTCTTTGATCCGTCTCGTATATGTATCGAATTCATAGTGTGTCAGTGCAGAATGTTGATTTCTTTCCTTTTTATAAATGCAAAATTGAGGTCGACATTGATTTTTCTGAATTTATTTTCTGCTTTTTTCTTTTTTCTTTGCATAAAGTAGTTGTTCCAAAGTAGACAGTATTTTAGCAGAAATACTGAAACAATGGCCATATAGAGTTTTCTGGGGGGGGTTTTAAATGTTGGTTCAGCTTCTATTTTCACATTCCTGAGTCTGATGTTGATGCAGAAGAGTTGCCTGTTTGTTTAAAGTGCAGGTTAAACACTATTGTTTGCAATAAGAAACATGTCACTTGTTAATTATTGAGAATTGTTGTACATGTGTTTTTGTGTAGTTACAGTCTTCAATATTTCAATCTTCCTGTTCTTAATATATGAATGTTCGTTAGTGTTTGGTAGCAGCTAATTGCTTTGATGTTTAGCATGCAACAATAATCAGTGTTACAAATGAATATGTTATCAGTACTTTATGAAGGATATCGGAATACATCTAAATTTCTTACACACCTGTTAGTGAGAACATCATTCGTTATTTTTGATAACACATACTTGTTAACACATATATGTGTGTTAATATTTTAAAGACATACGACTGGCTGCTCCTAGGTGATGACCAGGTCACCAATGCCATACCATCCAATGAAAAAAAAGAACTGTCAAATTGATCACTCTGTACAAGTTAACTTGAAATTGACTAGTCTGTGACGTACAAATTAACTATAAGTGCAAGGGCCGTAAATAGATTTTCGTTTGAAAAAGAATTTAAATTTATTTTAAAACTCTTTTTAAAGGATATGTGAGAAATAGAATACAACATTTGTGTCTGTTAGATACCATGTATCTTGCAACTCGTTTAAAAATGTATCCGACTCATTTTATCTTGTTAAATACGTTTTAAAACAACTCCTAAGATAAATGGTATCTAATGGTCAGTCATGTAGTATTCTCTATCTATCTAAATTTATTTAATTTATTAGTAAGGAAGGAAAGAAAAAATATGTTTTTATTTAACAATGCCCTCAACACATTTTAATTATGGTTACTTGGCATCAGATATATGGTTAAGGACCACACAGACAATGAGAGAAGAAACCTGCTGCCACCATGCTGTAGGCTATTCTTTTTCAGTTAGCAGCAAGGAATCGTTTATTATATAACCATCCCACAAACCGAATAGGACATCCCATGGCCTTTATCACACCAATTGTTGAGCACTGGCTGGAACAAGAAGTAGCCCCATGTGTCCACCGACAAGGATTGATCTTAAACCGACCACTTCATCAGGCCTACATCTTGCCCTACCAAAAAGAAAGAATAATTATGTAGTATTTAATGGAACATGACAATTTCATACTCAAACCTATCATTCAGTGTCAACATTCAGCATGCAGTATTCCTAGTATCAAATGTTTGACAGAATAGTAAAAACAGCATGTGAATGATTGTTTAGTAGGAATGTCTTTTGTCTTGTCATCTGATTATTGTGGACTGTATTTGGTCTTTATTGCAAGAAACGGATTGTATTTTTTGTTTCTCTTGGCAGGACTCTGTTAGTGCTGGTTTTGCTATGAAGCCCCATCAGTTGAATGTCACAGACGGAGGTGAGAAGCCCAAGTACATACGTAACGCCTCGTACCTGGGGGCCGTGGAAGAGTTGGCCGACCACGGTCACGTCAACCAGGCCGATGTGAAGGCTGGCATGCAGAAAGTGCTGCAGGTGTTCATCACCAACGCCGGGAACATCTTCTTGTTAGATGCTGCCAACAGCCACGAACTTAATGAGCAGGTGAATATTTCTCTAAATTGTAAAATGTAAATATTGCAATAAAATAGTAATTGATATATATATATATCTATATCTATATCTATCTATCTATATCTATATATAGAATACTAAATGAGCTTGCCTGTCATACCATTTTTATGAAACGAGTGAACAGTTTTGGCATCTGACAAGTGAAAGCGAGTCAGATGCCAACACTGTTGGCGAGTTTCATAAAAATGGTATGACAGGCAAGCTAGTTTAGTATTTTATTATTACATACCAACTGCAAACAAGCCACAACACAGAAATAAGCAGATGTTTAGACCTACTACACGTTATTTTTCTTTGAACTGGGTCAGCAAGTGATCTACGTCATGCCTAAACTTCAATGACATCACACGTAAACTTAAACGACGTCACTATGAGTAATGTACAGTTTAGATTTTGGCTTGAAGCTTGCATTAATTGTCAGTTAATGAGGTGTTTAAATTCACAGTAATGACTGAACTGTTGATCGGACCAGCAAATATTGAGCTTACTAAATAGGATTGACTAGATGTGACGCTGACATTTTGTACATACGACCATAAAAAAGAATAGCAGTTTGACAACAGACACTTGCCGCAACATTGTTTTGGCTTTATACACAGCACAGGGATCCACAAACATAAACCCCAAGTACTAATACTATAGTTACATATTATATAACATAACTATAACACATAACACTCTTTATTATATAAAGTAACTATAGCACATTTGGCGTTACTGGTTGGGGCTACCTGTAGTACACAGTAGGCCCAAATATAACATATTACACTATATATTACACTTTGTACAAACTTGGTTAGATATGTTTATAATCTCTGAACAAAACATTTTCCACAGCAGTTTTGCACTCAATTTTTTCTAGTGTTTGTAAAAAGGACGCGTCATGCACCCAGTTTATTTTATTGAAACATAATATTCAAATTTTAAAAAAAACTACTGCGCCAGTCTGTGTGTGCTAATATTACACTAGTTAGATATTGAGTAATTGTTATGACATGAGTAATATCTTGCACTGGTAATTAGGGAATAATATCACTGTGTTTCGTTGTTAACTATAAGGATTTATCACAATATTTGGATTTAGAGACGAGACAAAGTCGAGTCCCTAAATCCAAATATTTTATGATAATTCTTTATAGTTAACGAAACACAGTGATATTATCCCTATTCTAATACTACACCTATTAGGAGTATCCGTAAGACATTTTATTGTGTTTTTATTAAAGAAATCCCACAAATATTAAAAACGTAATGATCTATTCTCCTTACTTAAGATATTCAATGAAAACGCTTGTAATAAGTAAAAGTATGACATAATATTTTTTTCGTTCTCTTCACATGACGACACTGACTTAGGAGCGAACCATATGTCACATTAATCAGCATTGTAGTCTGTCTCTTGAACATAATTTATAGTAATACAGGATACACTAAAAAAAAAAATTCGTTGGCTGTTAATTTCTGTTGCAAGACATGGATATGATTGGACATTTGTGAGCGGTGTTTCAACCTCATATTGAATTATTTTGAAGAAATCGTCTGGTTTAATTTTTTACAAAAACTATGTTGATGGGGTAGGTCTACAAGTTTATAACTTGCTAACATATTTTCACTTAAAGTTTAAATAAATACATAAAATAATACGCATTTACTAAAGGGCAAATATTATTTTCAAGTTTTTTGGAATTTTGTGATATTGTAAAGCAGTTAATGTTGTTTAAAAGATCAAGTAATTTCCATCTTGTTTTCTTTATCAATTTTATTGTCCCAAAAAGTATGTTCTAAACAAAAATAAGGTACTTCAGATTGCAATATAATTATTTCTGATGAAGCTGCTTGCACCCTTTTGAGAACACAAACTAAAAGAGCAGACCACAAGTCACATGTTGGTGATTGCTGCGGTTGATCAGTGACCGGACCGTACTCTGGGTGGATGGGTGCACTTTCATTGCTGCTAATGAAGTATTAAAAGTTACAATGGCACGAAATAATAACAAAATAGTAACAATAACATCATTTTCATCTGAAGTTAGTAATTTTGTTGAAAATTATTTATATCGATGTTTAAATATAATGGAAGACGTGGAAATTAATATACTAACGAAAACACGACACATGAAGCTAAGTAACAGCATATTGGATGAGTTCTCGGAATTTTGTTATTGTGATAAATCCCATGATAGCGTACATCTATCGTCCGATTTATCACGAAAATTAACCAGTGGAAAAAAGGCTAAAGTTGTATTAGAATAAAAATTAATCACCACATTTTATGGGCTAATATAAGTATAAGAACAGAGTTGTCATGCATTAAATTTTAAAAGTATTTTTAGATTTTATTAATATGAATGTCTGGTGTACATGTTATGTTTTTTCTTTTTTTCAGGTTGATTTATGCAAAAGAGTGCTGAACATCTACAGACATATAGTGATGAATGTGCAAATGGTGCAGAAGACTTGGTAAACACCTCTTAAATCTTGTATCATTTTTCATGGAAAAACAAGTTATATCAAAGACCGGATGTATTATATTATAATGTTTTCTAAAAGAAATATTCTATTTTATTTCCAGAAATTTATTTTTAACAAAATAATTTAAAATTTCCTGTTAGGGGTCACACTGGAAAGAAATTTGTTTTAAATAGCCAGTTTTCAGATATGTAGGCTATTTGTTTGAAAATTATTAAAAACTGGATAATTTAAATAACATTTTATTGGAAAAGTTTAAATATTGTATCCACTTTGTATAAAAATTAACAGTTGGTTACTTTGGATGAGCGCTGCCTGTAGATGTTCCTATTTTTCTATCTCCATCCAAACCACTGTGTACATTTGTTATTGCTTTTTTAATGTTATATAAGTTAACCATTTAAAAACCTTTTTAAATAGAACACAACTGAATTTGATGTGATAGAATAGCAAACACTGTATTTGGGTTTTTGTTTGCACAGGGAACAGTTGCTTCTTGTGTTGCTAAGAATAACATCAGGAGTGTTGCAGACACAGCAAGCAAGTCATAAACAGCAAGCTTTGGGACGCAACTTGGCACAGGCTATTTTTCAGGTAATTAGTTGAACATTCTAAAGATTTGCAGTGATTTAGTAATACTTTGTTTTCCTTTTGCCAACGAATATCAGTGGTTTTATTGTTACATATTTAGTTTTATTGGCATTGCATTTGCAGAACCAATAAAACAAGACATTTGCAACAGTAAAACCACAGATATAGATTGGTTAATTGGAAAACATAGTAGGCTTATCCCTATTCTAGTTCAACTGTTGCTGGGGGTTTTAATAGATCTTTGTAAAAAAAGTTATAATTTAAAAGAAGGAAAATAAAGGAAATTGTTTGTCATCTCCACAGCACATTTTAAATTATAGCTATTTGTTATCAAATGTGGCTATTAGTCTAGAGGGGAAACCTGCAAGGTTTTTTTATATGTAATTTACCATACACAAGACAGCACATACCACACTTTGATATTCTTGTTTTGAGACACTGGTTGGTTTGGGAGACACAACCCACTTATTTTAGATTAGCTCTAACTTTAAAAACAAAAAATTGTGTTACAACGTTTTTCTTGGTGTCTTTGATACGGTTGGTGATGACAGAAATACTGTAGTATATGAGAATTGTACTCACAGGCACGTTCTCACCGAGATCAACTGACTTTGCCTCGGCATGATGTGAAGAACTCGTTCATGCCGGCCGAGGGGTCACACAGATATAGTTTTTGCAAACTTCTGTTTGAACTTTCTCTGTTTGTTAAAAACTTGGTGCCATCTTTACTTTAAAAGATTACAAGTACTCATTATACCCTTGTTCCCCTGAACTAATAAGATATGAGAAATCCTCTTTAACCGTTACCAACCATATTTTTATCTATTATTTACAAGTATTTGAGATAAAGTCGTAGCACAAGCCCATCAGTATTTTTATTTCTGTTTTTAGAATTAATGAATGTTGAACACAAAAATACATATTACCCATTGGGTGTCAAACAAAGGTAAGTATATGGGAATATTATTTCCATTATTAAATGACGTACACTAATTGTACAATTTTGTATTGCTTGTTTTGGATTTTTTTTTTTTTTCTGTTTTCGTTGATGGTTGATTCTGTTTTTGAAAAATAATTTGCTAATATCTTGTGTGATTCTCTAGTTGATATTTTGCTGCTAAAATTGAAAATTGATATTTTGTAGACAATAATTGTGACGTGGATCAAAGCCAACTTGAATGTTTTCATCTGTTCAAACCTCTGGGACGAGTTACTGAACGTCTTGTCAAGTCTGACATCCTGGATTGAACTTATTAAAGAGTGGTCGGTGAGTTTGTTTTGTTTAACGACACTGCTAGAACACATTGATTTATTAATCGTCGGCTGTTGGATGTCAAACATTTGGTCATTTTGACATATAGTCTGAGAGAGGAAACCTGCTACATTTTTCCATTAGTAGCAAGGGATCTTTTATATGGACCATCCCACAGACAGGATAGCACATACCACTGCCTTTGATATACCAGTTGTGATGCACTGGCTGGAACAAGAAAGAGCCCAATGAGCGCACCAACGGAGAGTGATCCTAAACCAACTGTGCATCAAGTAAGAGCTTTACCACTGGGCTACATCCTGCCCCCTATTATTAAAGAGTGGTCGGTGAGAACCTTGGGCTTATTTTCATTTCTGCCTTACCTGTGAAATCTAGATAGAGATGCTGTTATAGGTTGTGGTTGCTTTAGAGAATACTCCACACCACTGGAGGCAATAATGTTTATCTTACACAAGCAAACTGATGATGTCCTTTGTGAGCCTTAGGCGAGTGCATGACATCAATTCATCGAGTGCAAGACAGACAATATTACTGAGTAGTGTGTGTGGTCTTCACTTTATTACCCATTGTCATTCGGATACTATTTCATTGAACATTTTCAAATAAATTTGAATTACACAAATTTGGCAAGTTGAAAACGAGACGGTGATGACATAACTACTACCCCCCCTCAATCCCCATACCCGTCCACTCCACTCCACCCTGCAGAATTGATTTCATGCTTAATTTGGACCTAAAATAAGTACTGCCTTATGGGCAAATGTGCTTTGATAGGCCACAAATACAGTAACACTTTTACCACACTGGTGAATGAGAAATGGTTTCAAGTTTTCTTTTCATCTTGTGATGTCACAAAACTAAATATATGCTCTCATGAAAACTTGATCTTTTCCGTATCTCTCTGCCCATATGGGTAATAAATAGAGGCTATTTCATGGGGTTTTTTCTAATATGATTTTTATTTCAACGAGTGATGTGTGAAAACCATATTTTCACGAATTGCGAAGCAAGGAGTGAAAATATGGTTTTTGCACCACGAGTTGACATAAAAATCGTATTTGGAAAAAAACACCATGAAATGGTCTATTATATACATATTTCCTAATTTTTGACATCTTTCGCTTCTTGGTAATATCTTTACCTTATCCTATCGAAAACACATAACGTCATGATATATTTCTTCCTATGAAACTTTGCTAAAAAATTTACTTGACCATAGACTTTTAAAAAGAAATTTGAATAAAATTGATCTTTATTAACATTTATTTAATAATACTGCGGTGCAAACATACCTGACAAAGCGATCATCCAAAAACTCCCACAAAAACAAAACGAGTCGAATGCCGTTAAATTCTTACACTTATACTCGGTGACACTACATTGTGTCATCATTATTTAGCTTCGTATTCAATTCGTTTTAGATATTTTATCGTAATTGTACTTCGTATCCCTTTTTAATAGGTACAGTTGTTTAAATTAAAAAAAAAAAAAATTCAAATACGATCAGATGCATTGGTAATCACTAAACTTACATACGAAGAAACGAGACAAAGGGAGATAATTTAATCATGCACTTTTACAAAAAAAGTAAATACAATTTCTATATTTTCACTGTAGCTAAAATATGGTTAAGATATATAGATATATACTTTTTTTAAAGTAAATATGTGTAACATTAAGATTTGGTGATGTGTTATTTTTCACCACAAAACCTACCAAAACTACTTAACTAATTATAAAGCGTTTTAATTTCTGTTTAGAAAACAATGGAGACGTTAACCCGTGTGTTGGCCAGGCAGGTTTATGGTTTGGACTTGATGGATCTGCCTTTAGTCAGACTTAGTGAGCAGAAAGAAAAACGGAGACGAGGACAATCATTTTGTAAGTTCAATGACATTTTTACATTTACAGAATTATAATTTAGCTTTTACTGTTGCATAGCACACACAATATAAGTAAATCTGCTATGATGTTTATGTTCCAACCACAGAAAAGAAGATCCTCTTCTGTCTAAATTGAACTAAATGCCTTACGAATTATTTTGTACATACCGTTTAATATTTAAGACTCTGTTTAAGCAAGTTGAAAACACAAATATATTGGTGTAACCAGTATCGGTAGGAAATAAAAATGAAAATATTTTTATTTTATTAATAATAGGTCTTGCGGGCTTTTCCATCTACTGTAAAACAGGTATTATTCACGGGAGTAAATTTGAGCCATTTTGTGGTTTGTAATTTACATGGTCACCAAATAAAAAAATAAAAAATTCTATTGCTGTATAAATCCATATTGGGGTTGCATTGTGCATGTTCAGTCAATGAATTGTAATGCCAGATGTAGTGTAATTAACTCTTGCAGGTGTGAAATAAAGACTAACACTTGTACTAGTAATCTTGTTTTAATATTTAAAGACCAGTTGCAGTTGTAAAAAAATAACCCGTCACATTTGGTGTGATTTTGTGTATATAAATATTCACAAGCCTTTTGACTTAACAAAGTTTACAAATATACCTCACAGTTCGTATCCCTAGTTTTGATTGGTCAGTTAAAAATGACACGTTGTACTAACTTGCAAATATGTTCCATTTTCTGTGTTGGAACCTTACTCATTGTTCGCTCTACTAGCTGCTGATTGTGAAGCTTACTAACTTTGAATTTTTTTATTATGATACAAGTATATTACCCTTGGCTTATTTGTTTGTTGTATGTTCTTCATGGATTATTCGCATTATGTAATTTTTGTGGTCAAAATCAAATTGCAAAAAGTGAAAATTACCCACATGCGAATAATGATTATTCTTTTAAATAGATTTCTCATTGATGATCAACATTGATACACTTGATACTGTTTGTTGTCAGAAGGTATTCTTTGTAGGTTGTATGTTGCACCACCTCTCTTATGTGTAATGCAGCTTAGTAAATAATAGTAATGCAGTTTAATGTATCACCATTAATATTTGTTGAAAATAGTCTTACTTATTAATTACAATATAAAACTTTTACAGATAATTCAGGAAGATCAACAGACGACCAAAAATTCACTGATGATTGGAGTCAAGGTCAAGGAAAAGCCGACATTCCATCAAAAAGTTCAACGACTAATTCAGCAAATCAAGATGCAAACTTTGAGCGTGGAAAGTTTAAAAGTGATGGTACTTAACTATATTTACTCTATTGTTGTTGCATCCAAATAAATGAAACATTTCTGGCCTAAACTTCCATGAATGTTTCTTTTGAATTACTGTTAGAACCTTTGTTTTAGTTTTGGTGTTAGAAACTATAGTCCGTCCCATCCTCCTACAAAAATGTTTTTTGTAAATAATTTCAGTTTGGTTTCATGTTGGAAGAAAAATAAAAGTATTTTGGTTAGAACACAAAAACACCCACTATTTTTGTGTGCCATTTAGAAAAGAATCTGCCCATAAATAATAACTTGTAGTAAATATCATAGAAAAGTGTGTTCTCTGTGGGAAAGACTGTAGATATGCTAACTTATATGTCTGCTATGGAAGGATTACCTTGTGATGAAAATGGTCAATGTTTTGATTCAGGTGCAGGAGGAGGCCGTTCCCGGCCAGACCTTCACAAACAGCGGTCTCTCAGTGGGGAGCCGTCGCCAGCCCACTCCAGGTCCGAGTCGAACGTCACAGACGTCCTAGTGCGCAGCAGTAGCGAAGGAACCATTGCTGATCCTAAAGAACTCATCGAAAAACTCAGAGGTTAGTTTAGCTGTATAATTCTGCCCTTGGGGAAAAAATGTTAACCTATAAAACATAATATTTTAGTATTTATCATTTATTGTCTGCATGGTGACATAATGAAAGTACTGTTTGTTGGTATGTCTGCATGGTGAACTAATGAAACTACTGATCATCAGTATGTGTTCAGGTGTGTGTAGTTAGTTCGTGTGTGAGGGTTTTAGTACTTCAGAGATAAACCATGGGCTTTTGAATATAATGTTGTTGTTTTTTAATTAGCACCAATGCAAGGAATAAAAAAGAAGAGCATATTGACAGTCTGTGTGATATAACTCGAACAAAAGTGTGTTTTTTATATCAGTGTTAAATGGAATGTAACTTTTAAATTGTACTTTAGGTAATAAGCATTTTGTTTTTGCATGGGCTGAGATTATTTTAATCACCAGTGGATTTACCTGAAATGAGATTTTGATAGTCACAGTGGGATTTAGTCGAGATAGATTACAAGTCGTCATTAGGATTTACTCTTATCTGATATTATAATAATCAGCAGTTGAATTTAGTTTACAACAGTCACCACTGGAATTTAAGTTACATTATGATAGTTGCCCGCTGGATTTACTTTTTGTGCCTCATTTGAAAAGACTCATGGTTTTTGATCTTTGATATCAAATTGAGCAGGATTTCCACTCACATGAAGGAATAGATATAACAAAAATTATCTCAATAGTTTATTATTAACTCATGTTTATTAGATTAATTAATTTTGGTACTGATCAGTGCCCAATTTTACAAAACATCGTAAGCCTAGTTTTGCACGTAAACATAAATCTACGACTAAACCACAGTTTGTATTATTACTATTATAGTACAACAAATATAGTTAAAAGTACACATATTTCATTTTATTTTGTCCTTAAAATGTCCCATTTTTTGTAATGATGTAATTTTCTGTGTAAAATAGATGCCAAACAGATGTAAATGTATGGTGCGGTATAACTGCTAGTCGCAGACGTAAACTTGCGATGTTTTGTGAAAAAGGCCTGAGAGTTTTTAATGCATTGTGCTGTGATGTATGTTGTCTGGTATTCAGGATACAGCATGCACCTGTGTCTATAACACAGTTTATAAACCTATGATAAAGCATACTAATTATAGTAATGAACAGAAAATCCTACCCAATACATTTTGAGCAATGTCAAAAACATCTTATAAAGTACAAATTTACACTTGATATTCGTAACCAAAGATAAAAATTAATGGAAGATGTTGGGGTTTTTTCTCTTTTTTATTTTATTTGAAAATATTTTTTCTTTATGGGATTATGAAGAGAATTTAATATGCAAATTATGACTCGGTCACACAAAAGTTTGTTCATATTGAATTCAAAGATCAAATAAATACAATTCATTATAGAGCCTTGATTTTTTTTTTTGCATTTTGTTTGGCTAACTGAAATTTGAATTTGAGTAAAGATTTTATGACTAAATTTGGCAAATTGTAAACAAACAAATTGAATATCGTGATCAATTAGATAACTGTATTACTTTGATAAAATAGAAATGTAATCACTATTTACAAAAGTCTCAATTGTTTTTATGTATACTAAACTAATACTATATTTAATATAGTCGGAATGTATATTGTATGTATATAGAAGAGGGCCTTGTAAGTTGTCAAACTTGTGTCTGATTCTTTTGTTCTTTGTACAGTAAAATGTTTTTAATCCGACTAATACTAACTAACCTTGCATGGTGTTTGCACTTTTTTGTTGTTGCTGATTTTTACCAGGTGTCAACTTGAATAGAGAGCCTAACAGAAGTGCAGACATACCTGCATGTGGTGCCGCTGATGCAATAGGTAGGTTACGTTTTTAATCATCTCTTGTCACTGTCCCAGAGGGTTCCCAAATCTTTTTATTGTCTTTGTTCTGACAGAAGTATGGAAGGCATGATGTAGATTTCACTTTATAAAGTGTTTTGTGTTCATTACATTTTTGCCTTTAACACTTTTTGTCAAAAACTATGGTTCAAGTAATCACATTCCTTCGCTCATTGTAATTAAAATGCACCACTAATCATTGCTTATTACTTATACACAGTTGCTCATTGTTTATTTTTAGTGTTTTTAATATATTATTTTTGTCCTGTGAACAGTTCAGTTCCACTGATTTATATAGAAGTATCATCCATTAAAAAAAGGAGAAAAGTTGTTGTAAAGTACAACTAAAATTGTTTCGAGGTGGATATATGAATTGTCACCTTATATTGTTTCCTTAAGCAGATGATAATTATAATTGAATATTCTATTAGGGTGTTAATTAATTTAGTGTCAACTGAAATTATTTTATTAGTCATATCTTGACGCTTGAAGTTGAAACAAAGGTTTAAAACAAAAAAGGCTGTTACAATAGATGCTTTAGAACTTTTCATGTATTGTGTTTAAACTGACTTTACTAGAAAGCTGTAGGGTGTTGTATTGCACATCGATATGTTGTCTGGGTGAATTGTGCTCTGACAGGGCTCGAAATAGCGGCCTGTGAAAAGCAGTCCATTTTTTAGAACTAGCAGGTGAAATAAAAATTCACTTACTAAAATAAAAAATAAAAATCACAGGTCATATTTAAGAGGCATGTATGTACGATCATCTCATCTTCTATTTAGCTGAGACTGAGCTCGTGATTCTGTTACATTTTAATTTTGTAATGCTCTAAAATACATCTCGGAGGTCCTAACTTTCCACACACTGTCTCAAAACCTCCACTCACCTGTGCTGTCTTACTTCAAGCAGGCCATATTTTTTCTAGCAGGACATATTTATTTTTATTAGCCCAACAGTCACTCAAAATAATTTTCATATTTTCTCAGTGGGAAATATTCTGCATTACACTACTATTGGACAATCTGACAAACCAATCACCTTGACAGTACTAAATATCACGTCATCACTATTTGACAAAGAACACAAAATGATGTCGCATAGTTTAATGCGTTTGTGCTTACATTTTTCTGGTTTCAATTTTAAACATTAAATAAAATGGTAGTTTAACTCAATTAATTATAGATTTTTTATTACAGACTATAGAGAACTTTGGTTTTTGAAAATTATCTGTGAACTGATTAAAATACAAAGTGAAAGCAATGCCCGGAACAGTATGTAAAATGGTTTACATTGTTTCTATATACACGGACATGTAGCCACTGTATATAGAAAATAAAGGCTTTTAAAAAACCCAAAGTAGCTGGAATAATAAATAAAATAACAAACTCGGTACCAGTTGTTATCAGATTTATGTCCCTCATAAATTAATTTTCACTTGTCTTTAGCTCATGACAAGTGAAAATTATTTCACTCGGGACATAATTTGATAATAACTGGAAACTCATTTATTGTCCTCTATTGGTCTGATATTTAAAAACAAATAACAGCAGGCCATATCTTACTCCCTATTTCAAGCCCTGTATGAATGTTTATACTGTCGTTATGTAAAACCATACTCTGTGATTTCAGACTCGATATCTGGAGCCTCCGCTGCGGTGGAAGACCACGAGGTGGCTGAACTGACGACCACGTGTACAGCGGAACTTGCCAGCGCCAGCGGAATCAACCCAGACGGGGGTGCGCAGTCAGAGATGGACAACATCAGCCTGGACAAGTCAGACTCTGACATGGTCGTCAAATGTAAGCATACATTCATATAAGAATTTAATTTTAACATTTTTTATTGTACATAGATGTGTTGTGTGAATAATGTTGTGACTATATCAGTTTAGACAAGTGCGACTCTGACATAGTAAGGATACATTCTTATCTGAATTTGGATACAGTTTTATTGTACATAATATATGCAATGTGTGAAGAGTAATATGACTATATCAGCTTAGACAAGTCCAACTCCGACATGGTTGTCAAATGTAAATTGTGTGAATACTGTCATGACTATATCAGTTTAGACAAGTGCAGCACAGACATGGTTGTTAAATGTAAGGATACTTTCATAGTTCAGAGATATAGTATTCAGCTTCTTAATATTTACAAAGGAGACTGGATTTGATTTGAGAAACTTAGAAGTAACCTTTGTTAAAATTGTATGGCGGTTTCATCTTTAAAAGATTATTATTATTATTTTAATATATATTATACATGGGTGTCATCTCGCACGGAACTTTTTATAAAAGGTTTTAAAATAATTTAATAATTTATATTTAAATGCAAAACAAGGCAGTAAATATTGCCTTTCTTATTTTTATGATGACAGTTTATTTTAATATTAGTCATACATGTCCCAGTGAGCATATCTGTTAACCAGGCCTCTGTTTTCTAGGCCTACAATATTTTACTTGTGAAATATTAATTAATAACTAATTTAGTACAAAAGTCATATCCATTACATTATAAATTGATCTATATTAAGTAGGCATTTATTTTGACTACTAAGTTCTAAATACAGGTTTAACTGTTTACGATATGGTACCGATATCTACCATAGGTTCTCAAACTAAGTGCTAAATACAGGTTCAGATGTTAACTATATATGTTTACCATAGGTTCTCACACACCATCTCCAACATCTGTACACTCGCCGAACGGATCACGGTCGCCGTCCCCAGTAGCTGAGCTCATTCTCGACCAGCCTCGCAACGACAGTCTAACCCCGGACCGCGACAGTCTGCACATTGACATGGTGGAAGGATCAAACGAGGCAATCATAACGAGAGCAGGTTAGATGATTACATTTACTTGTTTACTAACACTGATAGGTGCTAGTGGTAATTGGGTATAGAAATAAAAATGTGTTAAATACAAAGATAAAAGTACTGCTTTGTTACGTAGGATGAGCAGTTTCAACACCTAAAATCACAGCTCCAGTCCTGTCCTGTCCAGGAAAGTGTATATAAATTAACACTTGTTGCTAATGGCAAAGTCCTGTCTTTACAAAGGAGATGGCAGTGGTCAGAACCTGCGCCCAAAACAGACATGCGCTATAACAGCCTGCTCTGAACATGCACATTACGTGTCGGTGGTGACAATTTCGACCATGGGACTCTGCAAGCCTCGTCCCAGGTCGGAATTTTCACCACCTCGGGTGTACTTTTTCTATCCCACATGACCGCATATGATGGAGTCTTATAATCCTCAATACCTCAGTTTATAAAGAAGAGTGACTGTCATATTTCAGACTCAACTCAAGAGTATAGAAGTGTGATGGCTGGTGGTACCCTGTCAGGCTGGACACCTGATGTGGCTGTTGTTTTGTGGAAGCGGATGCTCGGTTGCCTAGGTGACGTCAACAATATTGAGGACCCAGTCATCCACGAGACTGTTTTCGACTACCTTGGTGATCTTTTGGCTATTCTCATCAGGGTGAGGTCTTAAGAACTTTTTATCTATTGTAAATGTCCACAAAAATATGCTTTTCACAAAACATAAACATACTCTTTTATTCTTTTTTTATGTTTGTATGTTCATGTGGATATTATATTTAGTTATTAGATAAAAGTAATGTACGGATTAATGAGATCTCTGATCATCAAAGTTCAGTAAACTTTGGACTTTGCTGTACATATTACAGTTAATTATATATGGATATGTGGACTGGAAATTGAAAATGCAGGCAAAAACACTATGCAGATGGTCCAAAACTAATGTTGTAAATGTGGTATGTTTATAGTTTTGGTTTCTTTTCTAGTTGAGAGAAAACCTTGGAGTAACCCAAGATAATACCTCCACACCACCTCCTCCAGAATTAATCCCTCCACAGCAAATATTCGGAAGCTGGGTGTTCAAGGTAAAGATAGTACTGACATAATTATTTCTGCATTAGGAATCTGACTTGCTTGTTTTCTGAATTCGACGAATATCTTACAGCATATACACATCTTTTAAAAGATAACAAAAACTGGAAATGAAACAGGTAGTTAACATAGCAAAGGAACATGATGTGATGCCTTGATTTAGATCTCTTTACTGTTAAATACTGGTATTCAAGACATGTTACCGTTTATATCTTTAGATGATATTAATGGAGATCGTATCTTTATGCTACCAGTATTCAAAAGCTGAGATAATGTACAGTCATAACATAACAGAATGACATCGATGGGGGAATCAAGTTCAGTCAATAGAGTGCTTGCCTGAGATGCTTCTCTGACCGGGTGTTCCCCATCCCAACTAGGGCCCCATGGTTGGTTTATCAGTGCTCTATGTGCTGAGTTGTCTGTGCGAAAGTGCATATAAAAGATCCTTGCAGCAGATTTCCTCTGAGACTATATGTCAGAATTGTAAAATGTTTGACAAACAATACCGACAATTAATAAATCAAGTGCTCCTGAGGTGTTTAAACAACTCTTCTTTTTTTGCATACCATCTGTGTTTTCAGTTAAATGTCAGATTCATGTATGCATTGTAGTTATTTTAATATCTTTTTTAATTGTGCACCAACTATATGCATGCATTTCATTACAATTACTGTGATAAAATAAACTCTGTAGTAAAAAGGATACATGTATATTTTCTCTTTTTAAGAATTGAACGTGAAATTTTTTGAGTTTCATGCTAGTATGAAACGCAAAACCGCTTTACACACTATATGAATGGCGTAGCGCGTTAGCGCTACGCCATTCATACTAAAGTATAATTCCAAACACATAACCATGTCATTTATGTAAAGCTCTTTAAAATAAAAAGTGAACTCTATTTTCCAACTATTTACTATTTTATTAACACGAAATTCATACTCAACATTAGCGGAATCCCTATGGTGATTCGGCTTTTTCCGTCAATAGCCAAATGAGAGAATGACAATGTTACAATCATTAATACAATTCATATTAATTGTTTGCATTAAATGTCAATACCAACTAAAAACATTTTGAATTCACTAGAAACATATAACGTAAGTAATTTTAATAACTTTTAACCTGTAATAAAAATGTCTGAAGCGACATATTTTGTATGCTATAATTTATATGTGAAGCGGTTGGTGTATGAATATTTAACTACGAACTGTGGATGGGCGTCATTTTTTGATTACTGTCCAGATTTACCAATTACGACGTTGAAATTACAGTTATAAAATTTTGAGTGCGTGATAATTCCATGTGTTGATAGATTTGACATGGAGAAAGTGGTTTCAATGTTTCCGGAAATGGATGAAACAGGTGTGTCTCGAGTTTCTGTGTTTACTGGCCTTGTAATTGTGGAAGTGGCAACAGGATGGTTTTGGCATGTGTGACTTCATGTGTGACACAAGTATTCGTGAGATTTGACAGTACCATGCTCATGTTTCGTTTTTGGAAAGTGGAACATTCTCTGTTGTAGCTTCGAATTGAAGCTTCGTTCCTGTGTCCCGACATGTACATGGATATGCCTAGTTTCAAAACCCGACTCGTTTAAAGATTGCATCGCAGTGGCGCGCAAACTAAGAAACTATGTGTTGAATGCGCGTTACTGCTAATGGTTGGCATGAACTGACTGAATTTTGTTTTTGAAATCGCTTTTGTAAAATACCAAATTCCATTGGAATTATATACTTTTTTGGGATCGGCAAAATAGATTTTTAGCTGTGGGATTTTGAATTCACTATAAACATATAACGTAAGTAATTTCAATAACTTTTAACCTTTAATAAAAATGTCTGAAGCGACCTATTTTGTATGGTATAATTTATATGTGAAGATGTTTAGAAGTTCGACAGCAGACGATTACTGTTTGATGTCTAAAAATAGAATCTCAAGGAAATTCCTCGGGAATTCCTTTGTTGACATAATTCATAAAGTAGTTCCGGCTATATAGCCAAAAATAGTGCTAAACTGAGATTCATGGTGCTATGAATGCCCGTTTTTATCATCACGTGATACGAATTTGACCAATCCAAGGGTTTATAATAAAGGGATTTTTAGAGATTGGAATTATTTTTTAATGAAGACATATTTCCTAAACCAAACTATATTAATGTGTCAGTAAATCTAGACAAATTCCAGATTATATTTTATGTTCTGAAATTAAACAAAAATTATTTTGTAGCTTTTGGACTAATATTTATTCTGTGATTCTAGCTACTTACAGTTGTCTTCTTTTCTGCAGTGCCTTACACTAAGCCAGAAATACAAGAATGGCAAACTGAAGGCGTATCAGCTGCTCTGTCAGATGTTTGTGAGACGACACGATGTTCAACCCAGCAAGGATGTCCTCTCTCAGTTTATTTACGTACTGCATCAAGGACTCATCTCTGTAGACCAGGTTTGTTTATATTTATTCTTCTATTCTACCCATAAAAGCTTCAAACACCGAATATCATGACGTCAGGAGTTTGAGAATTTCAGCAAACTTCCGTAAATTGTAAATATGTCAGTGGTGTGCTAACATAAGTAGCATTTTATAACGAAAGTAGACAGTGGTCATGAAGGAAATAGCTGGACACATTGAACAATGGAGGAAAAGCTGGTTAGAACATTACCATCAAACACATATGATGTACATCTAGGTCAGGGATTTCCCACTGCACGCATATCTCCAAAACATTGATGATATTAGCCAGCACACGAGCGATAACAACTTTTGCACAAACAATCTGTCGTTTATGTTGATATTGGTTTTGCATAACCAACAGACGAACGACAAAATCGTTTGTGCCAAATTTTATGCGCTGAGCGGGTAAAACGTTTTTTGTGTTGCGTGCACAAGTTGAAAGTTAGTTGGGTATTTGTTTTTTGTGGGGGGGTTTTCTTGTTTTTTTTTTTTATTATTAATAAATTACAGAGACAACTATGTGTGAAATTTGTGCATATATGGTTTATTTTAACATGGTTGGCTACACAACAGCCAAACCATGCCTTTAGAACTTTATAATCATATATAGGATTAAAAATAATATAAAATCATGTGCTTGAATCTTAATTGGATATAGGCAGGTCAAATATTTATAAGTAAGTAAAGAAAGTCATGATGGCTTATTAGTGACAGGCAGTTGAGTAATGCAGTTGGACAAAAATCATAATTAAAAAAAAAGATTTCAAGATTTAATGATACATGTTGTTAACATTTCCTAATAATTATGCATGTATTCGTAACAGTACAAGATATGTGCACCCTGGAACTTATGACGAAGACATTGAGTAATGGTTTCCCCCCTCTCATTTTGTACTATGTTCTAAATTATTATTTTTATTTATTTATTTTTATTTATTTATTTAAGAATTGACTGCAATTATTTTTTGGTTCATGCAAGTATTAACCGAAAAAACAATGTGCACACTGTATGACTCGGTTTAGTGGGTCATACAAAAGTGTGCACGTCGTTTTTTCGGTTCATACTTGCATGAACCAAAAAATAATTGCAGTCAAATCTTATAATTAAAAATATGTGCATACTTTAACAATACATAACTGAAATTATTTTGTTTAGCTTTAAATATGCCTGTAGTATTGTTTGTGTAAACCTCATTGATACTTATGACGCGTAACAATGCAAACATTCATTCGCTATTATTTGAATCGGGTGATTTTTTGTAAATAACGTCATTTGGTAAATGACATATTTTTGATAAGCGACGCCATTTTATCTAGCTGCTGTGCATTTTTACGGATCATTTTGTTATATTGAAAGGAATTGTCCTATTCGTGTTCAGTTTATATTTTATGAAAGTGAATGAAGGAAACGTGTCTTAACATTTATGCTGTCTGTGGAAGCATTTAATTTTCGCCAACAGCTGTAGAACATTGCTTACAAGTAAGTTACAGGCGTGAAGTTTCCTACCTGATTTCTTTGACCACCGACCGAGTCTCATGTCATGATCAGTGAAGAGGGTTTTTTTAAAAATCAATGCATGTCTACTCTGCTCTAGCATTTTCCATCAATTTATCGTATGCATTTTTTTAAATTATTGCTTTTGTAAATTGTAGCTTTCATGTGTATTTTCTTCAAAATATCTAAATAAGGTTGCGTGAATAATCCGGCTTGTTGCACAAAAGTAGTGCGAGTCAGTAGGGGGGAGGGGGGGGTTGTAGGCGTGGCGTAATTTTTTTCAGTTTATCGAGATATGAACAAAAAAAAGTATTTATCTCTGGACCAATCAGATTGCCTTAAAGTGTATATACGCAAAGAAAATTTAATTATTTTATTGTATTAGTATTAATATGATTATTATTATTTTTTTTTTTTTCCCCCATTTAGGATGTGGTTAATGTGTTGGTGCGGCATTGTGGAACAAAACCCTTCTCGCTGGCCCTGCCTGGCAGCAGTTTACTCATCCTGGACTTCATCCACGCTGCAGGAACAGTAATCTCTTCACCTGATGCCAAAGTGGTGGGTTTCTCCTCACTAGTTTAGCTAGTATTGAAATACGTAGATAACAACAAATAGTTCAGTACTAGTAGCATAGTTATGGTGAAGATTCTTATTCTTGTAACTTTCTGAATTGGAATTAAACTTTATTTGCCAAGTTTCCAGTTATAAAGTATAAAAGCTTGGTTAGCAAAATTTGCACAAGAACATAAAATATTTGAGATGATGTCACATGAGGTGACATAATTCTGAAAGAAAATGGTTGTTTACAGGTTCATAGCACATTTTATTACCTTAAAGGCATACTGTCACGGATTTAAGGACCGTATTTCTCTAAAAATGGATACTAAATAAAAATTACATTAATTATTGGAAACCAAATCTAGCTATCGCATCACCTCAACTGAACCATGATGGAGTGAAATCCATGCCAACACTCAGCAATTTTAGCTTTTGAATTATGGACCATTGCCAGTATGGTGGTTATGAAGATGGTTGAATAAAGTACATTTACTGACAAATCGAATTACTTTTGTTCAGGTAATACTTTGTTAGGCCATTAAATAGGTCAGTGACAATATACCTTTAATATTTTTTTTAAGTCTTCAGTTGATGATTATATTAAACCATTCAAATGTAATTTAAAAAAAAAAAGTTATTGGTAACAACTGATTTATTTTTAAAAATCAGGTGGTTGTGTTAAACTTATAAATTATGAATTTTTATGTTACAAATGTGTGATATAATCATATTTCATGTTAACTAGAAGCACATGACTGATATTAAGAATTGTGAACTGAAACTACGATCAAACTTTGTTGTAGCCACCGCGTGAAGAAGCTGTGTCGGTGCTTGGTTCATTGCTGTGTTTCTCCAATCATTTTAATAAGCTGCCAGTACTACAGCCCAACACAATGGACATGACACAGTTATCATCTAAAGACTTGAAGGTATGTAAGCAAAAAATGACACCATTTGGATTTAGTGGGAATTAAAATTGCAATCTTGATTATATATATTTTTTATTATTTAACCATTTAGAATAGACTATTCACATTCACTTTTTTTAATTGTATGCTATTCTTTGATATATTGGGCAATTTTGTCACATAAACATTTATTTTCCATTTTAGCATATTAAAGTTGGGTTTAATATAACTTTTTTGTTTTGTTACAAGGCATTAAAAAGCATAGTATTTGAATGCAGTTGATGATACTCGTACGGGTTTATTAAAATTGTAATTCTGTTTATATTTTGCATTAGCAAATGATGCTATAGTATGATAAAGCGAGACTGCAGCTTCTGAAACAGCCATTGCAAAACAATACCTAATGATGTATGTACCTGCATGCTTCTGTTGTTTGATGTGTAAACTTGCTTAATTATTTTAGTAAAATGGTCGTGCGAATTCAAAATGTATATTGTTTCAAGTTATTAAACTGATTTCTTTCCAGGAACATATCATTAATTTATTGTTGAAAGCAGGAAAACGAGAGCCAGCTGGTCTGGCTAGGTAAGTTGTTTGTTGTTTCATATGTCACAAAGTGGGACGCTGTTTAGCTCTGTCTGTAGAGCATTTGTCTTAGGTGCTTGTATCATAGGATTGAACCTTCTTGATAGACCCACTGGTTTTTTTTTCTTCCCAGTCCTAACCAGTGCCCCAAAACTCTGCGGCAGGGTTGTTTGCTTCACCTTCATAATGTCTAGTGGATTCCCTTGTATGTTTAGAAGTTGAAATGACTTGTTTTAAATTGCTTTGGCTCATTATTCTGATGATTATAGTTTGATTTTGGCTCTTTCGAAATTTGGCTAGCCACCCATGCTAAACAGCATGACTTAAAGTCTACCACTGGAATATCAAAGGCCATGGTATGTGCTGTCCAGTCAGAAAACGTTTATACAAGAGTACAAATGGGTAAATGTAGCAGGTTTCCTCTGAACACTGCAATATCCAATAGGAGATAATAAATTTATCAGTGTGCTCTAGTGGTGTCATTAAACAAAACAAACAGTAACCTTTTTTCATCTCTGACAAAAAGTGTGACAGGTGACATTAGAAGTACAACAGTATATTAAAAACAAAGAGTTTAAATTCATTCTCAGACAGTATAAATACTATGTCGACTAAACTATCCACATAAGGTTTGACACAAAATCTTTCTTGTTATATAAAGATGTATTTCTTCTCGTCATATAAAGATGTATTTCTTCTCATCCTATAAAGATGTATTTCTTCTCGTTCTATAAAGATGGATTTCTTCTCATCCTATAAAGATGGATTTCTTCTCATCCTATAAAGATATATTTCTTCTCATCCTATAAAAGATGGATTTCTTCTCATCCTATAAAGATGGATTTCTTCTCATCCTATAAAGATATATTTCTTCTCATCATATATTGGATTTCTTCTCATCCTATAAAGATGTATTTCTTCTCATCCTATAAAGATGTGTTTCTTCTCATCCTATAAAGAAGTGTTTCTTCTCATCATATAAAGATGGATTTTTTCTCATCGTATAAAGATGGATTTCTTCTCATCCTATAAAGATGTATTTCTTCTCATCATATAAAGATGTATTCCTTCTCATCCTATAAAGAGGTATTCCTTCTCATCATATAAAGATGTGTTTCTTCTCATCCTATAAAGATGTATTCCTTCTCATCCTATAAAGAGGTATTTCTTCTCATCCTATAAAGATGTGTTTCTTCTCATCCTATAAAGATGTATTTCTTCTCATCCTATAAAGATGTATTTCTTCTCATCATATGAAGATGTATTCCTTCTTATCCTATAAAGATGTGTTTCTTCTCGTCATACAAAGATGTATTTCTGTATTTGCAGGTGTATTGCTGTTAGTAGTGTTGGGATTTTCCTCTATGAGGAGCTGTCACATGACACATCTCACCCGAAGATTAAAGAAAGTGTCCATGTTCTGCTGGCTAGTCTCAGGGTAAGTTTTAATGTTATATTTTATGTTTTGTCAAATGTTAGTTTTATTTCAATTTCTGTTAAAAACAACAATATATACTCACGGAAAAATGTTCCTGTTCATATATTGTACAAGATATATGTTCAGTGGTAATGAAGGAAAAAAGCTAATCGTTTTCAAGAAATTATTTATGAGACGATTTGCACAGTTATGATGTGTCATCCATCATCTTTGTCAAATTTCAACCATGTACAGATTTTGTAGTTGTTCGAGATCATTTTATTTGGTGCACCAATTTTTTTTCTCCACGATTATATTTTTGTCTTCACATGATATACTTTAAATCTGTTGCATTAAATAAGTCGGTGCAACATACTATGACATTTCTATGATATATAAGTCTAATAAAATGTACAAAGCCAGAACAATATTAAAGGAACAAACCCTAGTTTTAAACCGTGAAAATTAACGCGAAGTTTAGTTAATCTACAAACATGTAACACATTTGGATAAAGTTACAATTGAGTGAAATATGAATCTGTGACTTTGAAATTGTGAAATATACCCTCTAATAATAGACTAAAACTTGACTCCATAACTGTTACTTCTCAGACGCACGTGCATTTTTGAAAATATGAGAAATGCATTTTGTGATATTAAAAACACCTGGATGATCAAAAACACTTCGAATGTACGGAAATTGATAATCTAAACCATAAAATCTAAGTAAAGTATGGTTTCAGTTATCAAAAATGACAATAATAGTAAAAAATATGCCTTAGTGTTTAAAAACTAGGGTATGTCCCTTTAACAAGATAACAAGATCATTATCTGATTTATTGTCAAACACTGACGGTTTTATATATTTTATAATTTTAAGAAATGTGTCCTACACTACTATAGATGTATTTCACCAATGCTATAGTATGGTGAGAGAAGGTGGTGTTTAACACTTCAAGTAGATTTGCTAGGTAACATTTCAGGAAAATATTATTCTCCAACCTCGAGGTCAGCTGAGACAATGTATCACTACGAAGGTAATTTCTGATACTCCACTCATATACACCCCGACACGCCCTCATTTTCACAATAACCCACCCTACCACATGCAGTTTACTGTTGATTTATTTCAGGTTATTTTTCACAAATTTGCACAAGTGAAATATGAATATATATATATATATGTATATGCTTGCAATGTATTCCAAAATGTTTCTGTAAGCAATTTTAACACTAAAATTCACAGTTTTTAAGGATTATTTTTTGTTTCTTTTTTTTAAATGGCAATATTGAAACGTAAAAAGTAATGGGTCATCATTATTGACAGTCAGAATTGTGTCAGTTTAACTGTAATTAGTTTGTCTAAAGCCACCTTTAAAGGGTTGCTAGTTATAGACCAAAACAGTTGATGTCTATCAGAAATGATGTTTTTTTCTGGGTATTTAACATCTTCTATAACACAATTCTAACAGTATTTTTCTTTTTGCACATTTAACATTTTATAAAGCATGTGGTACACTTAAAAGTGAATGTGGGGTATTTTTTGGCATTTAAAAAATTGGTTACAAACTACTAATAATAGGCACTTTTCTGTGAAGTGCTTAGAGGTTCATTCTCCATACAAATACCTCTAGTTTACCTGTTTATGAAGGACACCTACTTGTAAAAGCGTGTAGGTTATAAGGTGGCCTCTGTAGATAGGTTCAACAAGTATGTTTAGTTTAAGTATTTGTGAAGAAAAAAGTGAAAAGCTAAAGAAAGAATAGCAAAGATTTTTTAAATTATTATTTCAAGAATTTTGTCTAGGTTTTGACACTCAATAAATTAATAGCAAATTATATTTAATCAATAAACAAGAAATATGAAATAAGAACTTAGGTAACTTATAGTCTGTCTCCTGGGAACACCTTTTTTATACTATAAAATTTACTACAAGTTATTTATTTGAACACAAAAATAGTATTATTCTGTTATTTCCAAAACACTTTTACGTTTCTTTTTACATCAAACCAAACTGAAATTATTTACAAAAAACAGAATGATGGGACGGATTATAGATTAATTTTTAATAATTATTTCACATAATTATAGATAACTTTGTGATGTAACTTTGTTATGGCAACAAATTAACTTTTTGCTTACATATTTTCTATGGTGAAGATTTTAGTCATTAATTTACTGAATTACTTAAGTTTGATATTCTCATGGAAAATGTTTCTATCAATTCACAATATTTTCAAAGGCTGTTTGGATGTTCAGGTCAGTCCATGAAATAAGGGGCAATGTGCCATAAGTCAGTATTTATGAAGAGACAATCATCCAAGTTTTTTCATATTTTATTTATGTGGGTCTTCAACTTTAAATATAACAGGTTCGTGTTAGAGTTCACAATTATTCAATTTATGAAAAGTAGTGGTTGTGACTAACAGAATCATAAGAAAATATTGTGAATTGATAGAGACATTATCAAACATTATCAAACTTAAATAATTAAGTAAATTAACCTATATACATTGTTGTGTTAAGTGGTGATTAAAGAAAAACTGTTGTGTTACAGTGTGGATACCGGAAATCTGCCAAAGTGGCGTCTGACATGTTGACCCTTCTCTGTGATCACTGCAGTAAGCTGATGAAGTATTACCCATCTCTGCCGAAGACCATAGTGGAGGTAAGAACTTTTTTTTCATACTTTTCACTGAAGGATATACATTCTAGTTTTATTGGTGTTTGTGAGTGATGATTACACACATATTGGAATATATGAATATATATTTTTGAATAAAGTTCTTTTATTTAAGGAGAAAAATGTTTAGCCATTCATTTTGCAAAGAAGAATGTTAATTGAGCTGGGTGAAGTAATATACTTTATTACCTACGAGGTACAGCATAACGAGGGTCATATATATCGTACGATTTCCCTCGTATGTCATAACTAAATCGTATGTCCTCCTGGCATTGTCGTTTAACGATTGGCTGTTGTAAAAGTACATTTATTTCTGATTGGCTGACACAACATTCCACAGATACTACATTCTTCATTCATACATTTTCACTACGAGTGATAATGGTGTGTCCTCTTCACAGCCCGTTTCACAGTCTCACACTCTAGCTGTGAACACTTCCAATTCCGAATTTGTGCATTCACTTTTTTCAGGTGCTATATACGGGGGTACTTTCAATATTAACGTTTATCCGCAATCAAAATACGTGGCAGCTAGCAGTGTTGTGACTCCATCGCTTGACCAACAGTAAGCTTGATTGGTTCATTGCAAATGAGGTGAACCACAACATTTACTGTTTTCCTGGTTATTACTTAATACATTTAACTCGTTACTAATTAATTCAGTTACTGTGTACATGTTTGCTTTTTGGTATAAACATGTTTTACAATTTACAGCTGTTGATACATGTGTACTCTTTACTTATGGGCGTATAAATATGACGTCACTTTAGAACGGGTTGTGATTTGGTTTTTCAAGACAGTAATGAACAAACATTACTCCGCCGTTAAGGAAACGTTATATTGTAAACAATGACTGGAATGTTCATTTAGCAGTACAGTTTTACAGTAATAAACAGAATATTACATTCGTGTCCATGACAGACGATGTTTACGGCACTCGTGTCGTAAACATCGTCTGTCATGGACACTCATATAATATCCTCTATATATTGTTGTCACATAATGTGTTTAGTTTAGCTTCATCAATGTCACATTTGTCATTTTGTAGTTTATTGCTCAGACCATATCGACGTTACTCAACCATGAAAATTTGGGATCTGATGAGGAAAAAAGGGTAAGCTATTTTTTTGTTTTTTTATTTTAAGTCTTAATCTTATTGTTTTATGAATAGCCACTCTTAGTTAAAAAAAACAAAAACAAAAAACCCTAAATGTTTCCTCTTTATTTGTTTTTTTGTTTTGTTTTGGGGTTTTTGCATTTCATGATGGATGTGACAAGTTGTATGGGGACTTTTAAATTTGTTATACTGGCACTTTGATTAAATAGTGAGTGCTGTTAAACACACTTCTTGTATTACACTTGTTGCATCACAAACTGGTGATAAATGCAACTTAAAACTTTTGGATGTGAAGTGCAGATAGCTTCATAAAGAATACTAGTGCTCTGCTACAATGTGAAATCTTCGTCACAAGTTTTTATCTTATCGGGGCCCATATTTTCGAAGCTATCTTAGTGCTACAGTATCATAAAATCATTGTGAGGCTATGGCATGTATCAAAGTAACGTCATAGCCCTCGATGGTTTTATGATAACGTAGAGCTAAGATAGCTTCGAAAATATGGGGCCATGTCAATAAAGTCTGCTGTTTGCCTCAAGGCACATTCTTTTTTATATTTCTAGTTGATAGTGGACATGATGTTCTGCATGGTGGAGTGGTGCATGAAAATGCCAATTACCCTGCTCATGGAGTCCACTGTTGAGGATCGCAGTTGTCTGTATAAGGTTTTCAGGGTAAGTTGGTCTCATTTCTAATCGGAAAAATATTCATCCCAGGTGTTGGTGATCAACTATTGTGAGTGGAGTAGAACATAGCCCAGTAGTAAAGCGTTCGCTTGATGTGTGGTCGGTCTAGGATCAATCCCCGTCGGTGGACCCATTGGGCTATTTCTCATTCCAGTCATGGTGTAACAAAGGCTGTGGTATGTACTATCCTGTCTGTGGGATGGTGCATATAAAAGATCCCTTGCTGCTAATCAAAAAGAGTAGCCCATGAAATGGCGACAGTGGGTTTCCTCTCAATATCTGTGTGGTCCTTAACCATATGTCTGACGCCATATAACTGTAAATAAAATGAGTTGAGTGCGTCATTAAATCAAAGATTTCCTTCCTTCATCTATTGTGAAGAAGAGACAAAAAAAATTCATTCTTATTGATTATCTCACCTTGCAGATTTTGCATTCTTATTGATTATATCACCTTGCAGATTTTGCATTCTTATTGATTATATCACCTTGCAGATTTTGCATTCTTATTGATTATCATCTTGCAGATTTTGCATTCATCAGTGACTGGTCACTCTGCCTCGTCTCTGACCCGCTCAAGTAAGTCTTTGGCCGATTTTATGCAGGACCTGGAGGGTGACATGTGTGACAGTCCCGGTGGATCCCCCAGGCAGTCTAGTCATGAGTCTGGAGTCGAGATGGTGGACGAACCAAAAGACCCGGTCTTTGAAACACCAAGAAAACCAGAAACGGACATTGTCAAATTGGCAGCCAGAACTGTAAGTTGAATGTTTCTTCAGAAACCTAACATTTTACTCATTATTTAAGAAGTTCTTGTCATCAGAAGGTAGATAGATATTAATATCGCCTCATTTGATATAATTGACAAAAACCCCAAACATATTGACTTTTATTATTGGAACTTTGATTCTGCCCTGATTCCAAGTGATTGTGATATTGAAAAAGAGCATCATTGGGGTTTTTTTTGTGAGTAAAGAATTAATTTGTAAGGTATATTTGGGAATTTTTAATTTTGGAATTAATTTAGGGGAATCCTTAAATTTTAACTCTACCTTTACAGTGAAATGCTATCCTTGTATTATGAAGATTTGTATAAAATGTTTACCTATTATTTTGAAAAAGGTTAATTGAATTTCAGTTGATGACACACCTAGTGAACCACCTGTGTCACTTTCCCATGGGGTCTGGAGCAGTCAGGTTGAACAGCAATACACAAGAACACCACGACTTGCCAAATTTCAGCGAGGACGAACTCAAAAGTGATATTTTTTCTGCTCACAACATACAGGTATTACATTTGTTTATTGATGAAGTGGGCATTGTATTTTATTTGTTTACATTTTAATAATTTCATTTACTAATGTTTATAAATTTGTATTAATGAAAAATCCAAAAAGGGTAACCCAACGGAATAACACATGATGTCAATGTGTCTGTCTGAATTGTATCTCCATATTAACAAAGATCTGGCTGTTATTTAGTTACGATTTTTTATGTACTTCCACCTTTAGTAGTCTAGTAGCCATAATATTGTAATGTGGTATCAGTGTAATTTAGGATAATAAACAAGTTACAAGTTATTATAAAATTTATATCTAGAGTGAAATAATATTTACTTTACACAAGCTTTAGTAAATGACAAATGAAAATTATTTTATGTGAGACAAGTTTGATAATTGGTACTGATTTTGTTATTCTATTTATTAACTCGGCTGGGTTTTTTCTAAAAGCCTTTAATTTTATATATTCATACAATTATATACAATTCAAACCACTTTACATACATTGTGAATTTAAAAAACATTTTGTTAAAAAGAAATCTGTAATGAATTGTATTAAAAACAACATTTTATTGCAAATTTGACAGTAAAACTGAGAGGCATAAATGCTAACTCTTCATGTTTGCCAAATCATGATGACATATATAGTACTGACAAAGTCATTGGTTTGTAAGTGCTAAGTCATCCAGGTGTATTTTTTTTTCCCCCCAGTTATGAGTGCCCTAATAAATAAGAATATATATATAATTCAATCTTTTTCAGTTCTTTGTAATGAACCACAGATCCCTGATCTCATTTATCGAGTTGCCTGCCATGGTAAGTTAATGCAACTTTGTGGTGTAAATTCATTTTACTAGGAACAAATAGCTTTTGCTTCTTTGTTATCTTCAATCATTTGTTTTAATAGGTGAAGAACAGTTTTTGATGTCCATCCATCCATCCATCCATCTGTTCATCCACTCCTTTCTTTACGACCGTGTCTTCTATTTTTCAGTTATTTATCCATGCCACATACATTCTTTTCCTCAGTGACTGTTTATCCCAGTCTCACAGTTAAACTTACCTTTTCTCTGTGTTTGTTTACTCAGTTGTGAGTTAAACTTCCTTTACTCGTGAATTTGTTTACCAGTGTGACAGTTAAACATTCCTTTCCACTGTTTACCCAAGTTTGACAGGTAAACATTCCTTTCCTCTGTGACTGTTTGTTTACTCAAGTGTGACAGTTAAATATTCCTTTCATCTGACTGTTTATCAGTTAAGTTTGACAGTTAAACATTTCTTTCCGCTGTGACTGTTTACCCAAATGTGACCGATAAACATTCCTTTCCTCTGACTGTTTGTTCACTGAAGTGTGACGGTTAAACATTCCTTTTCTCTGACTGTTAGTTCACCAAAGTGTGACAGTTAAACATTCCTTTCCTCTGACTGTTTGTTCACTGAAGTGTGACAGTTAAACATTCCTTTCCTCTGACTGTTTGTTCACCGAAGTGTGACAGTTAAACATTCCTTTCCTCTGTGTGTCTGCAGGACGCGCCTGGTGGAGGTGTGACGGCGGGACTGTCCACCGCCAGGACGGTGTGTCGCGTCGTCATCCGTGACCTCTGTGGCAAGTTCTGCTGGGAAAGTTCTGTCTTGTACAGCCCACCCTGGTACAAGAAGGGCTCCTCTTTATGCAGTGAGTTTATTCTCTCATCAAACTTTTATTATTTTGTTTATTGCTGTGTTCTTGTAGCAGGTCTTACTTTCCATTTACCAGAAGAAATAATAGAACAGCTGTTTGTAATACTATCATGAATGTATTATTAATTTTGAAAGAAATACTTTCATGGGAAAGATACTTTTATTCCAACAGTTTTTCACATTTCTTTTCTAAAACAAAAAATGTGTAAGTTATTTTAACAGAAGGTACTAAAATTGTTATCAGACTTGTTCAAATTTATATTTTCAAATGGATTGTATTACACCTATTTATATGGTTAAATGGTGTTTATATGAATATAGACTCAACATCTAATAATATAAATCGCAATGGATGGCTTTTGTGTAAAAAAAATAGTTTTTATGGGGTTTTGTGTGCAAAGTGGTTAATAAAAGATGTAACCTATATGGTGGTAATTAATTTCTTCTCTCACTAGAGTTACTGATGTAAAATTTGTGTTATGTTTTTCTGTGTACAGATGCGAAGACTCTGTTGGGTATGAGAAGTGAAGTTGAGCTTGAGCCTCTGGTCATAACGGAGGAGTCTGATACAAGTCTACCTGCCCCCGCCCAGTCGCGGCCTGCGTCAGAGCTGCCTCTGTACGAAACCATCACAGAAAATGACGACAACTTGGATCATGTAAGTTACCATTGTCAGGTTTATTTATCAGGTCTGGGATCGATCCCTTTCAGTGGGCTATTTCTTGTTCCAGCCAGTGCACCGTGATTGGTATATCAATGGCCCTGGTATGTGTATCCTGTCTTTGGGATGGTAGATATAAAAGATCCCTTGTTACTAATGGGAAAATGTAGCAGATTTCCTCTCTAAGACTGTCAGAATTACCAAATGCCGATGATTAATAAATCATTGTGCTCTTGGGGTGTCATTAAAAAAAAAAAAACTTCAACTTTTTAAAAACTTAAACACAATATTTGTCAGACGGTTGATGAAATGGGGCTGCAGTTAGCAAGCCTTTTTTTTTGTAAACACTGGTGTTTAAGCATTGTAAATATATGTAGTTACACTGGTGTTTAAGCATTGTAAATATATGTAGTTACACAGGTGTAAAAAAAAAAAAAAAAAGCTTTGTAAATTCAGCCCGTTGTTATTTTTTAAGAAATGTTTATATTGTTTGAATTCTTTCTTTTATTATAATGAATTTATTATTGAGGATTTGTGGTTATGGTAGCTGTTGATTTATGGTTTTGTGATCTATTAGAATGTGGCTTTTGGCCCAATATCACTGAGTTCAGTCAGCACTCTCGTTTCTGCTACCTGAACGTTTGTGTCGACTCAGCCCATTGGCCAATTCAACTTGGGTGTCTTTAATGGAAGCCAAAGCTGTGTCAAATATTATTATTAAAATCTTGATTACATTCAGTGGTTGTGGTGGTAGTATTTAGTAGTGGTAGCAGCAGTGGCAACAGAAGCAATATTTGTATTCAAAATTATTATTAATAGATGGCATGGGAAACTTTAAATATTTGGTGGCCTTTACTGGATGTACCCAAAAAAATATGACTGCCGTATAGATAGTCAGCCCTCAGTGACAGATATGGCGGCATGCATTGAGATTATATTTATGGAATTTGTCTTTGTACGCAATATTTAGCTCAATGTGTGTGTGGTAGTTGACTGGACCTGAGCATAAAAATATCTTTGCAAAGTGCGGCATCGGGTAAGTATAAAGAAGATTGTCTGCAGTGCAGATCAAAAGACAAGATGATCAGAAACTAAAGGCTTTGCATATAATATTATAGGTTATTATTATTATCATGATCATCGTCATCATCGTCATCATCATCATCATCATAGCATATCAATGCTCTGTTACATCAAAACTATATTTGTTATACTTGTTCAATGACACTTCTAGCTATATTATTGATAGATTGATGTAACTACTTTCAGCTGTTGCGTTACATCGCCCACACAAGCCCCGAGTGTGTGCTGAGTGTCGGGAGTCCACTGAACATCCCGGCCCAGCTACCGGAGAAGATGTGCGTGAACGCGGAGAGCGTGATGACCGAGATGGTCACACAGCAGAAGGTGGCTGAGATTGACTACTACAGCATTCACAAGAACGACGTCAGGTACGACACCTTTCTCTGCAGACCTGCTTCACAGGCAGACAACTCGGGGGAACTCAACCCCTGCAATTAAGAAAATGTCCATGGCAAAATGACATGCCGATAAAAAAAAAAAAATGAATATGGTCCACGGCAAAAAAGTGCTGTGGAGAATTAAAAATTCCATGGCAATGCTGATTGCTGTGGGCAATTGCAGGGGTTGGGAATCCGAAATCTTGTGTAGTATGCCATTAAAAACTTAACGTTTCTGTCACTGCACAAAGCTGTCAATTGCTTATTCAGTGGAATAACCTCTCTATAACTTTGGATTAACTGAAGCAAGGCTAGCTCTGGGTGAGAAAAATTGCAGAAATCAACAGTTATTTTCTATAAAAAAATGTCATTTATTACATGAATTTTTTCGCCAAATTAAAATAAAATTCGCCAACTACTTCAAAAATTCCTAATTGGCGAATTTGACGAGTGCCAGAGCTAGCCCTGCTTAAGGTAAAGGTTTTGGGGGGATTTTTTTACTGTTGCTATTAAGTGAATGCACTGCTAGCATGACTGAAAGCTATTGCCATAAGAGAAGATTCTGTTGACCATTTTGGAATGAATAGCATTTTTTGATATATTTATGTAACAGTCATATGAAAAAGTTGCATATGCTACCAAACGTTAGCTGATATGACATGTAATTTGTGTTTCTATTTTGTTTTTTATCCTGGAATTTTTTTTCTCCCATCCCTAGCCATGCAAGACAGGCATATTCCATGACGTCGGCTCATGTGGAATAAATCGGTCTTGCATGACCACGTGACTTCTATTGCTTGAGCTGATATAACATTGGGTGACGTCACGTAAATGTCAAAATAACACAAGAAATGCTTTTAAATTTCATTAAAACAAAGAAACCTGTTGCCATAATGAAATTATACTATCATTTTCGGTTTATACTTTTAATATAAACCATTTTTAGGGATGATCTTTTTAATGGTTATGATTATTTTATTGTAAGATAAAAAAAAAAAAAAGTAGGTTTCTCACGTGTTCTCAAAATGCTCATTTTTCATCTACTGGATGGGAGAAAAATAATCCTCCATTATGTGTCCATGTGGGACAGGGCTATTCCACCCTCGGGTACATAATATGATGTCAGGAACTCGGCAAGCCTTGTCCCTGACAACAAATTATGTACCCTCGGATGGAATAGCCCTGTCCCACATGGACACAAAATTAACAGTGACATAGTTTTGATCTTTTTTTACATTGTCTTCCTTTAAAGCCTAAATATATTACAAAAAGTGGCAAATCTGAATTGGATACTTGCATTTTTTCATTCACCCTGGCTTGTAGGATCAGTTGCCTCAGTAGATGGTATTTTTCCTGTCCCAACTAGTTTCCCATAATTGATATACCAAATGCTAAGGTATAAATGGGAAAGTACATATAAAAGTTATGGTTATTCTGTAAAAGTAGCTTATGTTGTTTCAACAGATTTTTATTTTCTCTCTGTCTCTCTCTTCTTCTCCCTCCCTCCCTCACTCTCTCACTCTCTCTCTCACTCTCTCTCTCTCTCTTTCTTTTACAAGTGTTGATATAACCATTTGTTGGATACAAAACATTTGTTAATGGAACTAATAGTCATTTCCTATCGAACAGATTGTTTTTCTGTAACTGGATTAACAATTTTCATTAGCAACTAATATTTAATATAATAATCTTGGAAACTTGTATAACGAATCGTAAAATTGTGTTACCTATTTAATACTTAAAGGCACTGACCCTAGTTCCAAGGTATAAACCTTTTCGGTTTCACATAAAATGTTTTTAGAGATACAGTTAAATCCCTCTCAACCAGACACCCCTGGAACCAACAAAAAAGTCTGTTTTTAAGGGGGTATCTGGTTTAGAAAGGTTTTGTTCTATACTATTCTATCAAAAGGAACTATGAAAAATGTCTGGTTTTGAGGGACTTCTGATTTACAGAAGGTCCGATTTTGAAAGGTTTCAGAACAATCGAAAAAGATTTGCCAAAATTAGTAATTTAAACAGGTTCTGTAACTAATATGTAGTTTAGCAATGAAAAAACCTAAACAAAATTCTTAATAGCTAAACATTGTTTTCACTGCCAGATAACTAGGGTTTGTGCCTTTAATATGCAAATTATATGTCAAGTCAATCTGGCTACAGTCTAATGTAATAAATGTGTGCACTAAATAGTAGCTAAACTCAGCCCTGATATTGCACGTGAGAATGTTGCATGATGTTTACTTGACAGTGTTGAATCTACTAACTTGGACTTGCTTGATTTTGTTCAGACAAACGGAGACATACCAGTAAGTTGGTATTATCAGTGTGCCCTTCACACCCTCACAAAATTATGATTATTTCACATCTTAACAGCTATTTCTATAATCACTTTGTTATAATTACTTGCAAACAGGTCAATCTTTTTGCTTGTAAATAGATATTCATTCTATGAAGTACTATATATTTTTTTTATTATTATTTATTTATTTATTCTAAAAAATTGTGTTCAAAAAATCTTGTTGAAGGAATATCAAAGAATTAGGAAATAATTGCTTTAATTGGGAACTTTTTTTAACACTAAAATTATTTATACTAACAGTCATTTTCAGTTTCTAAATATCTTACTAAAATTAGAATACACTGCTATGGTTGATTTGGACTTTCTAAAGTAATTTTTCCACCTTTCTCATTTCTTACCTAAACACAAAATATAATATCTGGAGAAACTTGAGGAAAGTTTATTTGGACTTAAAAATAAAATAAAAAAATCTTTTAAAATGTGTTCACATTAAATAAAAAGGAAAGCCAGCTTGATTGAATTTGTTACAAAATTATTTTCAGTGTAACAGGAGAGCATCCATGCAGTCATCGCAAACATCAGGGTTAGCGCTTAAGAAAACAATTATCAGTTGCCATTTAACTTAATGTTCATAAGCAACACGGCCCAAGCTATGCATATGAGATGGTGTTTATATGTATTTTGAAAACCTAACCATGTGTTCTGTTCATCAGCAATTGGTAACAATATCACGGCATGGTAGTTACAAAAACAGCTGTCAGTAGAAGTTGGACTGCATTCATATTTTAAAGTGAACAGAGACAGTTGCTTTTGATTTTATTTGTTGGCTTAGAAACAGGTTATTGTTTTACATGTAAATATGATGAAGCTATACCCTATTCCAGCAAAAAAAAGAGGATTGTTTTCTTTTTCTTTTTGTTTGTTTTTTTATTATTGTTTTTGTGGGGTTTTTTGGATACTTGATTTGAAAATTACCAAAAAATTATATTTTTATGTGCAAATTAAGAAAATGTTGGTCATCATATAAATAAAACAGCAATACTTACCTATAGCTAAGAATGTTGTCCGCTCATAAAATTTGAAATTGTTATTTCTCGATTATTGGGGGTGGGATGTAGCCCAGTGGTAAAGCGTTTGCTTGATATGCTGTCGGCTTGAGATCGATCCCTGTCGCTGGACTCATTGGACTACTTCTTGTTCCAGCCAGTGCATATATCAAAGTCAATGGTATGTGTTATCCTGTCTGTGGGATGGTGCATATAAAAGATCCCTTGCTATTAATGGAAATATGTAAGGGGTTTCATCTCCAAGACGATATGTCGCAACTACTGAATGTTTGTCATCCAATTGCCAATGATTAATACATCAATGTGCTCTAGTGTCGTTAAACAAAACAAACTGCATTTATTTTTTCTCTATTATTTTTTTTTTTTTATCCTATACAGTTTACAAAATTGAACTCCAACTAGTACTAGAGACACATTAACAAAACGATAATCAAATATAGTTTACTAAAGAGAACATTTCTAAATCCATGAGCAGACAATACTCTTCGTTATGGGCATGTTTTGCTGTTTTATTTATATCTTGATCGTGATGTTTTTACATACTGCACATAAAAATGGAATATTTTTGTTATTTTCAGAACAGTTTTCTTTTTATGTCAAGCAAAAGAATAACCAGAGTACTCTGGCGGACAGAGAGCTAGACAGACATTTCGTATTGTCAGAGTACTCGGTCTTTCAAAAGAATGACCAATAACCAACCCATAAATTTTTTGCTGGTACAGGATATGTTTATTTCACTCTGATACATTTGAAATCATGTTTATTCATGAATGTGAATTATATATACACACATCTGTTTACAGTATGCACCTCGTTTAAATTGCTGACACCATGCCGTGGTAAAATTAATTTGAAATGGTATTTTACTGCTGTTGCAAAATTGTTTGAAGTTCAAGTCCTGAAACCCATCATTTTGCCATATTCTCTTAGTCTAGGGAGAAATCTTTGTTTTGAGAATGATGTCCATCATTTGCTATAGGGAAAAAATAAGTAGGGTTGAATTGAAATGGTAGTTTAGATTCAGATATTAAAATTGTAATTTAGTTATTAATTAACATATTTAAAATAAAAATTACAAATCCAGTATGTTTGGCTATTTCATATTAGGTCATTATTTTATCAGTGATCATATTAATACATAATTTTGTGAGATACTCGTCTTTAAGCGAATATTTTATTTCCTTTCTTTTGTTAAGTGTGCTTATATTTTGTCTGTTCCTGTTATTTTTGTGCATGTATTTTTGATATTGTTTTTTTTTTTCTATATTTCTGTGAAATATTTCTCAATATTTACATGTCTGTAAACATATTTTTAATTTTTATATATATATATTTATTTTAGTAGCTAATTTGATGTTTGAAAATGAAATACATTTAAATGTAATTATGATCAGGTTGTTCAGCCCTTAAGTAAGCTGTAGTCATGGTAAATGATTAGTAGGTTATGCAGTACATCTCTGTCATAACTGATTTGGTTACTACTCTATAGTCTGTCCCATCCTATAAATGTGGGGTTTTGTAAATAATTTCGGTTTTGTTTTACATAAGAAGAAAACTAAAAGTGTTTTGGAAATAGCAAATAATGACCATTTTTGTGTGCAATTAAACAAATATTCGGTTCCCAAATAAATAAAACTATAGTAACAAAACAATGCTTATAGGTTGTACTATACCAAATAAAATCCCATAGGCATTTGTATTTAAATATACTATATGCAATACATCAACCAAATTATGACCCATAAATATCAGTACTACAACCCCTACCTCAAAGTATTAATTGAACAAAATGGTACCTTTCATGGATCATTTTCAGTATATAAGATGTTTTTACAACACCCCTAGAAATATAATTTCGTAGAAAATGTTTAACCTCCTGACTAAGTTGTCACTGAAATTAAAGTCGACGTCACACATGTGCTTGAGTACTGAAGGTGGCAGTCGAATAGGCACCACTATTTCCTGTGGTTTCCTTATGGAAGGAAATGACATAGACCTCAGCTATTATTTTTAGTTAGTTGTCAATATCACAACAGCATTCATTAATGGAGAAATGAAAATCAACTTTATACTGGGTTTGAAAATGTGTTTCATTGCACAGATTTTTGCAATAATTTAAATCAGTGGTATTAAAAATGGGTTCCCATGATCACAAGGCATGGAACCAAAAGTGTTAACCATGAAATTTGAAATCCTATGGCCTTCAATATTTTCATGGCATGTGTTCACGGGCGTTCAAAAGCAATCTCAAAACATGACTAAGATGGCGGACAAATTTACATCAAGGAATTTATATTTAACACCCAAAGTTTTGGTCAGTAAATTTCAGTGCATTTGGATATTTAATAGGACCTATTTAATTCCCATGAGATTAAATCATGCGAAATGTTAATGCGATTAAAATGGTTATTAAGAGTTTTTACCACCATAAGAAATATGATAAATGTAATTACAAACATGTTATATCATTTGGGTATTATTTATTACATTAATCACCATCGGCAGACAAAATTGTGAAAACCATGTATTGCGAATAAAAACTTGATCATGGATGAAGTATCTCTTGCGGTAAAACACAGACATAACCAATATGAGATCTGAAATTTTACCTATATATAATAAGTCAAAATGAAAATTATATTTGTTTAAAATCAAGATGATTAAAACTTCTGGTATTTAATAATTCCTGTCCACATTTAAAAATCTTTTAAATTACTTTATTTACTATTTGTAGCATGTTTATTGTTTGAAAAATTTGGATCTTTTCACAGTCATCCCACTTGTGAATTTTTATATTTGCACCTCCACAAAAATACCTGGTTTGATGGTCCTACACACTTATATATTATCAAATGTTTGTAGACAGTTATAAAGTTATGTACCAGTTTGATATAATTAGATTTTGTTACGGTACTGCATACTCGAGGTCAGTTGCTACTTTATGGGTGATATAGTTAATATTTTGCACAACCTTTAGTATGTTACAAATGTACACTAAGGTAGTAAGTATTTTTGTGTTTTTAAATGTGTTATGCAATTTTTGTTTTATAAAAACCAACTTATTGTTTTTGTGAGACATTTTTTATGGTGTATACTTTATTCTGTGATCCAGTAGTGTACAGTGGCTTATATAAATCAGTGATGTCAATAATATATAAATAATAATATATAATTGTTTAAATTATGATCTTTGAATCACTCTTTTTTAATTTTTATTATTATTTTAAATGCCTTTAAATAATTATCTGCATTATTAAGTAGTTTTATGTTTGATCTTTCCTGCTTCAGTATTGCTTAGTCTTAGTGGCAATGAATCAATTAGGGTTTTTTAAAACACTTTTGAACATTGGGTTGACGTAGAAATTAAATTTACATTCTGTAAATGATTCTTAAAAACTGATATATTTATTATAGTATGAATTTTTATTTTGCAATCTTGAGTTGAGGAAAGTATGTTTTTAATGTTTGTGCTTAATGAAATGCCAGATCAATCAACATATTCTAATTAAAAGTACAAATTTAAAATAATTTGTCATGTGTAATAAATATACCAGGTACATATTTAGTGTAAAAGTGAAAACTAGAAACAAAAATATATAAAATAGTGAATAATTTATTATGATTGATTATGTGTTTTTGTTATGCATAATATTATTTAAGTATGTAAAACAAAAGGATAATTTGGTAAAGATTTATTGAAAAAAATTCTGTTTGAACTGTTTTAAAAATAAAATAAGTATTTTTCCTTTGACTATGTTGGGATATAAAAAATAAGTCTTAGATGGCATAAAATGAAAATGGCCTGTTTTGTTTCGCACAGTTTGCTTGCCAAGCCCCAGATGCCGATGGAGATACACGACCCTGTGTCCCCGTTCCAGATGTGTCGGCTAGTCCTGGATCAGCTGGGTCTCTTGTCTTGGGAGAAAAGGTGGGTATAACAGCAGCATCTAGTAATGAGTTGCCTGTTTTGGTAGTAGGATCCAACCTCTCCTTCGTGGACCAGTTCTCTGATTGTTTTTTGTTCTTGTTTTTTAAATCCCAACTTGTGCTGTCCTGTCTGTGGGAAAGGGCATATATATATATAGATATACACATTCACATACATACACCCATATATATATGTATGTAGGTATGTAGGTATATAGGTACGTACGGACATATATATAAATCCTTTGTTACTAATAGAAAAATGTAGCGGGTTTCATCTAAAGATTACGTCAAAATTACCAATACAAAATGATTAGTGGTGTCACTAAACAAAAGAGACAAGTCAGAGACAAGTTGTTCAAAATAAATATATGTATATCAGTGTTCTCCAACCCCAGTAAGTGGCTTGTACACCCGCCAAGCTGAGGATTTGCGCCGCCAAGCTGAAGATTTTCGCAGACGGGTCCGCCAAGCTGATAAAAAATGCCGCCAAGTCGAAAATCAATCCGCAATGACGAAAAAAACTTCCGTCAGTTCTATTCACATATCGCTATATTTAGCCTGTACTTGGACTTTGAGTATATAATAATAATATTCTAATTCAACACATTTGTAAGAACGAATCTGATTGGATCCCTGCTAAAAATTTCAGGTGGTAAAATCACCGATATAGCCTACCAGTCGCAAATTTTCTGGCAGAAATACGTCATAGGTTAAGCGAGGAACAGGGTTGTTTTGTAATGACGTCATAAAGACAATTTCTGTAGCGTTCATATTACGTACAGAAGTCGTTAAATACTGAGAAGTTTTTATGTCAGAAATGAACATATTATTTTTTATTAGTCATTATCTAATCATGAGAGCAGATTAAATATGTCAAATTACACATCTATGTTTGAGCCGCTAACTGTCCGACCACCCATCGTCTGTTAGGGCTACCTAATGACGTCACCAGCTGGTGACGTTTATAGGCTCATTTTTACTACAAATGTGACAATTTCCTGTTTAAAATCAACCAGCAAACAGTTTAATTAGAATAGGAATAACCCTACTGTGTTTTCCGATTTGCTAACGCATCGCCAATAAAATTAAATTTGCGACAGTAAAACCACCGATATACGTCCGCAAGTCGGAAAACACAGTAGGGTTATCTCCTAAATAAAGTTAGAAAATTTATTGCATGAAGTTAGACATCAAAGGACCTATTGAAGAAACCAAAGGACATACTGAAGAAAGCTCGGGCTTCATGTCTGAATGCTCGTAGTGTATTGTTTGTACTGTGATTAGCGTCGTGCACCCTCCTCTAATTACTCCAAGGTCTATACGATCCCTAGTTTGTTTCGTCAGCATGCAGTTTACCGCGATATGACGTCACGACCACTCCCTATAAAATCCTGCACAGGCTAGCGCATTGCATCCTGATCGTTTATACCGACGTAATATTTAATCATGGCAGGGAAGAAAGATTTGTCCGCTTTCGGATTTATCCGTAGGCCTACATGTACCAACGATAACGCTTCAAGGCCCCTCCCTAATACCGGCACTAAACGACCTTCGTCAGAAGACCCCACAGTCAGCAAACATCGGACAACATTTTCAGATGCCTACCATAAGAAGTACCCCTGGATAAATTATAAATGCCATGATGAAGGTATGTAGCCTAGGCCCTTTTTAAACTATTTTTATTTCGAATTCGATACCAAACGTAATTTATTGATTTTATAACATAGATATTAATCGCCGATTTAACCGATTTCTGTGATGGTTCTACCCTTCGTGTGAAATTTGAGGTAGGTCTAATTTAATAAAGCCCAGCCCACAAAGTACCACGTGCAGCATGAGCATTTTGGCGCGTGGCCACTGACCTGCCGACCTTTCTCGCTGCATCCAGTCTGATGCGGTTGTCAATGGAGGCCGGGCCACACTGAATTTAAAAATGAGTTCCGTATAATTGTGGGCATGTACATAAAAAATGACATTCATCCTCATTTCTTTTATTTTGACGTCGGCCGATGGATGCACTTTCATCAAGCGGCACAATCTCAGCGGTGCAACGTAGATTGCCTCTCAACAGCTTGGCTCCTCTAATCCAATCAGCAAGCGGTAATTTTTGACAGACAGCCGCCCGTCACTTCATCATTGGCAATTTGCATATTATGATTTTTAGTAAAGCTTAGTCCTTGCGAGTAATTGACAAGGGTCCGGGCAAATTTCATGTAGGGGAATTGTCTATTGCTGGCTGTTGGCATGTTGAAAACCATAAATCGAGAATAATATTTTATGCAATGAAAGACGGCAAAATACTATCCACAGATGCCAGGAAATCGCATCTATATGAGGCCCAAGGTGACACATGTCCGCCAACCTGGTCGCATAAAAGTTGGAGAACACTGGTATATATATATATGTATATATATGCACAAAAAAGTTTGTATTTATTATTTAATTATGAAATACTGGCCCCATATTTTTTATTGTTCTAGGCTTAGTACCCTCCACTGGCATAGCCAGGATTTTATATTGGGTTGGGGGACAACCCACACTATGTATATAAAATTTAATAGTTTAAAAAAAAAAATTATGACGAGGTGTGCTCCTGTGGTCCCCCTTAAGCCTCCCTACACCACTGCAGGGGCGGCGCATGGCCATACCAAATTCCAAAGGCACTTATGTGGGTTATATTTGTTGTATCTGTAAAAATGTACTTCATAATTGAATTTGAAAGAAGAGAGTGGCAACCATGAGCCATACCACTTTTTTTTCTTTTTTTTTACACTGCCGACCCTGTACTGGTACCCTTCCCCTCTCTCTCCCCCCCCCCCCCTTTTCTGTCTCTCTCTCTCTCTCTCTGTCTTTGTCTCTGTCTCTGTCTCTGTCTCTGTCTCTGTCTCTGTCTCTGTGTGTGTGTGTGTGTGTGTGTGTGTGTGTGTGTGTGTATGTTCAACTTGTAACTCACCCTTTTGAGCTCTAGTTTAGCTGGTGCTCATCGTAGTTTCTTGTTTGCTTTATACTGCGCAATCATAGAACTTGTGTCAGTGAGGATACAGGCTTGGAACAGATAAGCTTAAAAAAAGTTTAGATGTCATACTTATCAACTGACCAGGGATGAAGTGGTCACTGTAGATCCTATCCCATCGTGACAGTCAATTCCATTATGCGCAGGTTTGGTTTAAGAACTGCTTCCATGCAAACCCTGTGATTGTCGGTTTGTTTAACACTACACAATGGTTCACCATATTTTACATTTGAAAACTCTCTCCAAAAGAATATTCCATCCATACAATTCAATTCACTGGAAGGCTGTGCATAATAACGCTTTCGTAGTATCCCGCATAGCGTGTCACAGGGTCACGTGACTTGGCTCGTGGAGTCGAGAGGTGTTTGGCAAGTGATGGAGAAAAACGCGACTTTTTATTGCAAATATATTAAAAACGGGAAACATTTTTTGAATTTGTTTTATTGATACTTCATATATATTGTAAAAGGTATACGTAGATACCAGACAATAATGAATTATGTTTTCGATTAGCCTGGACCTTAACTTCTAGTAGTGTGATACGTACATTCTTACCTGCATTAACCTTTGTTACAGATTTGTCTGTATTTAAAGTTTATTTAAGTGAAATTATAATTTTAAATGATAGCAATTGTTAATTTTTTATTTTAAAAATTGTATTTAGCTATGTAAGCAATATCTACTGGTAACTGAAATTGTTGCCCATTTTTTGTTGAATTGGGATAAAGTAAATATTTTGTTGTGTATATTAAGAGTTATCAGGGTTTAAGATGTCCTTTGCCAAATGTAAATTAAAAGCTCAATTTGTCTAATAAATATATTATTTAAAAATATGCCAAGAAGCTAATATGAAAATCATGCTTTTTATAGATATACCACCAAATTGTTAATAATTTTGGTGTGTTCCTACAGGTTTCCTCCAAAGACCACGTGTCAGAATTACCAAATGTTTCAAATAACTGATGATTAATAAATCATTACATTGATAGTGTAATTAAACAAAAGTAACTTACTTTTTGCTGCATGATTTTACTTTACCAATTAACACCAAATACAAACTTTTATTTGCAGAGTCCATTTTGATTTGCTTAAAAAGAGTGATAAATTGGTCAGAGAGCTGAAGAATCTAGACAGTCAGATGTGGTGAGATTTTAAAATATTATAGGTTGATAATGTTAAAATACTTTGACAAATTATTGGCAAGGGGAGGAGGGATCTGTTGTATACATCTATTTTTCATATTTAATTGGTTTATTTACACATTTGAGCAGTGTGTGATGAACACTAATTGGTGCCAGTTTTGGCTAAATTGAAACAAAAACAAATAAACAAAACAAAACTAAAGGTATTCAGCACTTGGTTTAAATAATGACAGTTATATGAAACCAAGAATTGAAACCAAATTCCTTTTTTTATGTATTTTTTAATATCTGAAACATATGGACAACTGACTTAAGAAAAATAAATCTTAGCATACTTTACACAGAGAGTTTCTAATTTTTCTGGTAAGAATAGTGAATGTTTGTAAAATGTGACTTGATATCTGTGTTGTTACAGCCGTGAGACACACAAGATTGCCGTTATTTACGTAGCCGCAGGACAGGAAGATCGGAGTTCCATCCTCTCCAACTCTGGTGCTAGCAAACCATTTGAGGATTTTGTGGCAGGATTGGGTTGGGAGGTATTTATATTTTTGGTGCATTTGTTATTATGATAAGAAAGTTGTATGTAACTTTGTATGTTCACATTTTTGTTTAGAGCAGTAGCTCAATGTAGTTCATTGCTACGGTCCTCGCCTAAGGTCTGATGTGTCATAGGATCCATTTCCCTTGATGGATTGGTACATAAAACACTTTGGTATGCACCCTCCTGTGGGGAAGGTGCTTGTAAAAGATCCCTTTCTCAGTAGGAGTGACATGTGGCAACAGCAGGTTTTCAACTTTCAGAATATATATATATATGTCAAACGTCAAATATCCGTAGTTTATTACCCCAGCGGGCACTCATAACTGTGAAAATTAAAATCATAATTTCTCACTGAGAAATTATTATGCATTGGTGAAACGTAACGATTTGACATTTACAAACCAGTGACTTTGTTCGTACTAGACAGGCCTCGGTGGCGTCGTGGCAGGCCATCGGTCTACAGGCTGGTAGGTACTGGGTTCGGATCCCAGTCGAGGCATGGGATTTTTAATTCAGATACCGACTCCAAACCCTGAGTGAGTGCTCCGCAAGGCTCAATGGGTAGGTGTAAACCACTTGCACCGACCAGTGATCCATAACTGGTTCAACAAAGGCCATGGTTTGTGCTACCCTGCCTGTGGGAAGCGCAAATAAAAGATCCCTTGCTGCCTGTCGTAAAAAGAGTAGCCTATGTGGCGACAGCGGGTTTCCTCTCAAAATCTGTGTGGTCCTTAACCATATGTCTGATGCCATATAACCGTAAATAAAATGTGTTGAGTGCATCGTTAAATAAAACATTTCTTTCTTTGTTCGTACTAACTATGACGTCATCAAGATTTGGCAAATGTACACAATGGCATTTACATTTACATCTCTCAATTTTTATTGCTAAATTTATAATTGAAAGCTATTTTAATACAATTCATTACATACAGTTTTGACAGAATAAATAGAACTTTGGTATTTAAAACATATCTTTGATTGTGAATAAAATACAAAGTAATAGCAATACTCACAATAGTGTGTCAGGTTGTTAATATAGTTTTTATATAAATGTAATCATAATGAACATGGAAGGTTGTTAAAGAAAAAATATGGCTGAGGTAATAAATAAAACTCTGTATCAGTTGTTATATAATTTATGTCCCTTGTGAAATTATTTCACTCGGGACATAAATTTGATAATAACTCCTAACTTGTTTATTATCCTTTTTAAACTGCTGCTGAGGTATTGTTGAAGAAATTTCCATCTTTGTTGCTTTAAATGAGTGTACTATTTTGCCTGCAGGTTGATCTAGGAAGCCATCAAGGATTCCGTGGTGGTCTGCAGGCGAACAAGACGACGGGCAGCACGGCGCCGTACTATGCAACCTCCACATACGAAGCTGTGTTCCACGTCTCCACGCGCATCCCTTCAGGCTCCGACGAATCTCGCAATATCAAGGTTTGTGACATGAGTCGTTTCAGAGTAGGTCAGTGGTAGAGCCCTCTCCTTGTGTGCATTGGGTTGTGAGATATGTCACTTTCAGTGGAAACAGGGTTTTTTCTTTCTTTCCTGTCCTAACTAGTGCCCTACAACTAGAACATCAGAGGTCATGTTATTTGCTATCCTGGTGCATGGTCGGTCAGTGGCTCTTTGCACTATTTCATGTTCCAGTCAGTGCAACACGACAGGTATATCAAAGGCCGTGGTATGTGCTATCCTGTCTGGGATGGTGCACATAAAAGATCTCTTGCTACTAATGGAAAAATATTGCAGGTTTTCTCTCTAAGACTATATGTTGGAAATACCAAATGTTTGACATCTGATAGCCGATGGTTAATAAATCAATGTACTCTAGTGGTATCGTTAACAAACAAACTTTGCTTTTGCTATCCTATATAATGGAAAGTGCAGATAAAAGATCCTTTGCCTGCTCAGTAGTAGGAGTAGCTTGTGTAACGGCAGCAAGTTTCACCTCTTATTCTCTAGGCCAGCATCCATATGTAAGATAACCAGATGGGGCTCTCATCTGTGTTTTAACTTCAGTCTGATGGATAAAATTCAAAATTCAAATGTTGGTATAGGAACTATTTTAATTTAAATTTATCCAGTTGTCATGCATATGGGCCCAAGTGTTGTAGTTTAAAATATGCTGATTATTAAATATTCAGATATGTGTGGGGTGATGGAAGCTAATCCTGACTTTCAGTGATATGTGAACGTTATGTCAGAATTTTGTATTCATTAAAAAAAATTGCATGTTTTAATGTAATGTCACATCTGAGTTTTACATTTAAATGTACATAAAATATATCATTTACGGCAATGCAGATAGTTATATATTTATTTTATGTTGTATATGTGTTTATTGCTTTCAGACACGTCACCTTGGCAACGATGAAGTGCACATTGTGTGGTCTGAGCACTCTCGTGACTACCGCCGAGGAATTATCCCCACAGAATTTGGGGATGTTTTAATTGTGATATACCCCCTTCCTAACGGTCTGTACCGGATACAGATCGATAGAAAACCAGAGGTACACTCTTCTATATGTCTTGTGGTATTGTATTTTATTGTGTTAATTGTGATATACCCCCTTCCTAACGGTCTTGTATATCTCTATGGTATGTTATTTTATTGTGTTAATTGTGATATACCCCCTTCCTAATGGTCTTTGTATATCTCTATGGTATGTTATTTTATTGAGCAATGCTGTATGTGATACTATTTTGCAGGTTCCTTATTTTGGGCCTCTCTTTGATGGTGCAATATTGGACCGTTTGGTCCTCCCTGGTCTAGTCCGAGCCACAGCGATCAATGCGAGTCGTGTGAAGCGCTCCAGTATGCCTTTCTATCACTCATTGTATCCTTGTCATTGTACACTACACATCTGAGTTGCCCACTGTTTGTATACTCTTTAACCTCGGTGGTGAAAAAATTGTATGTAGACCTCACTACAATATTCATTGGCATGTCTGAATTTCTCAAATATCCGTTATAATTGGCTCACTTGGTGTAGGCACATTAATTCATTCATGGCCAGACCTTTTATCAGCAGATGTTTAGCCAATAGACTGTTTTCAGACAGAAGGGTTAGGGTTTGTTTACGGTTAGACAAATGCTTCAGGTTAGGATTAGGGATAGTTAGGACAGTAGGAAAAAAGTCAGTGCATTGTTCAATAAATTGGTATGGTTGGAGATACTGATATAGGAACAAATAAATTACTTGATTATTATTATTGGAATGGTGTCCAGGTTGTTCAGTATAAGATAAATCTAATCTTTTGGGATTGTTTTGTTATCAAGATATTTAACAGTTGGTCTAAAGTAAATTTTATGTTTTGTGACTGTTTGTTTTGGAGATGTTTGTTGAGTTTTTTAGTTTGACCTTGACCCTGTCGCAGTTACGAGGAACGTGCCAAGTGCCTGGAGACCATCATTCAACAACACACAGAACAAACTACATTCGAGGAGTTCGCTGCCAATGTCTTTGCTCCTGTGTTGCCACCTAATTCTACAAGTATGTACAGCAATGCAAATTTCACAGTGTGTTGATAAGAACGGCAGCTTTTTAAATATATGGACTTTAGTCAAAAGCATTTAACACAGAAAATTAAATAACTTGGATATAAAGTTATGTTATATGTTTTTTGTTAATTGCTGGACTAGTTATTGAATAATGAACATAATTTTATTTAACTGAAGAAAATTTTGTTTATTATGTTAAAACAGTATAATTTAAAGTACAATTTGTTTTAAAATCTGGAATGTTTATATCGGCTTCATGAAGTCAGAAACCAAGATATAGGTGGCACTGTTATTGCATTGATTGTATCTGTTTATAATAGTCATGAATTTTGCATCATGAATCTAAAGGGGAATTTTAAATTAATTTTTTTTTTTTTTTTTTTTATAAAGCATAATAAACAATGTCAGTCATGGCAATTATTATATAAGCCAGTTGTCTGTATGACACATTTAATTCCACAGACTTATTGTTACTGTGTTGTTTTTGATAAAACAAAAGGTTGCCATGTACATTTTTATTTCAGTTGTTGATACTCCCCCCGTGTCGGAGATCACAGTGAATACAATCCCAACGGAGTTGAGTGGTATCGACCAGACCGATCACATGTCTCCCCCGACACTCAGACACAGCAGAGGTAGGAAGGCTCAGTCTGCTCTTTGGCAAAAGGGGCTTGATAATCTTATATTTTATTAATTGTATGCAGTATGGTTGCAGCCTTGTGAAGACAACTACTACATGCTTATCACATATGGAGTATATAGCCACCAAGCATGTTTCTGCCAGCACTGGTGATCCGAAGAAAAACACTAAGAACAAGTTAAAACTTGCACCAAATGATGGACTTGTTATTTATCAGACAGTTTATGTTATGCTATTATCAGTGATACCTTTCTGCAGTTGTTTTTTAATTTATGTGTGAAACGGATATTTCGCCCATCATTTGCGATCTGTTTGGGAATTTATTTTCCTGATTTACGGTGACAGATTGCTTGTGAGTCCATCCAGCTGCAGTCGGGTACTTACTTCCATGACAGTCAGGTCATAGTACTTTACTGCCATGACAGTCGAGTGGTAGTACTTTACTGCCATGACATTTAAGTAGTAGTACTTTATTGACATGATAGTCAGTCAGTTGATATTACTTTACTGCCATGACAGTCAGGTGGTAGTATTTTACTGCCATGACAGTCAGGTGGTAGTACTTTACTGCCATGACAGTCGAGTGGTAGTACTTAGCTGCCATGACATTTAGGTAGTAGTACTTTACTGCCATGACAGTCATTTGATATTACTTTACTGCCATGACAGTCATTGATATTACTTTACTGCCATGACAGTCAGGTGGTAGTACTTTACTGCCATGACAGTCAGGTGGTAGTACTTTACTGCCATGACAGTCAGGTGGTAGTACTTTACTGCCATGACAGTCAGTTGATATTACTTTACTGCCATGACAGTCAGGTGGTAGTACTTTACTGCCATGACAGTCAGGTGGTAGTACTTTATTGCCATGACAGTTAGGTGGTAGTACTTCACTGCCATGACAGTCAGGTGATAGTACTTTACTACCATGACAGATGGTAGTACTTTACTGCCATGACAGTCAGGTGGTAGTACTTTACTGCCATGACAGTTAGGTGGTAGTACTTTATTACCATGGCAGTTAGGTGGTAGTACTTCACTGCCATGACAGTTAGGTGGTAGTACTTTACTACCATGACAGTTAGGTGGTAGTACTTTACTACCATGACAGTCAGGTGATAGTGCTTTACTACCATGACAGTTAGGTTGTAGTACTTTACTGCCATGACAGTTAATTGGTACTACTTTACTGCCATGACAGTCAGTTGGTACTACTTTACTGTCATGACAGTTACGACCAATTTCATTTGCTCAGCTAAACTCAAATTATGAAGTCCATGTGGGGGTTTTCCCCATCCTATGTTATATTACCATAATAATTTTTTGGTGCAGATTAAAAAAGTATATAACAAAATGGCATTCATACTCATCATATTTTCATATAACACAAATCATGCATAGTCTTGATTTTCATGTTTTTAAATTGCTTTACAATTAAGGTTCAAGCTTGCTGTCCTGGGCACACACCTCATCTATCTGGGCTGTCTGTCCAGGACAGTAGGTTAGTTGTTAGTGGTTTGCTGGTTAGCGAGAGAGAACAGGGTGTAGTGGTCTTACACCTACCCATTGAGTCGTTAAAACTTGCTCTGGCTGCGAACCTTGTACCTACCAGCCTTATGTCCTATGGTTTAACCATGACACCACCGAGGCCGGTCAGTTTTTATTATGTTTCCCTTCATTTAGTTGTTCAGGGCTTCTAGAATTTGTATAAAATCTACCAGCCATGCGATCAGTGATTTTAAAAATTCACTAGCCCTACTTTACTTTAAGTTGATACAATTTTACTAAATAATCAGATATGTCACCTAAAGAGGGAGATAGAGCTTAAAAACACTAACATTGGGGGTTGGTGTGGAGTCAGGATATTCATATTTACAAAATAGACTTAACTGCAACATCTGAACAAAACAAATTCACTAGCCGTCGGGCATGGCAGTAGTAGTTATTTACTAGCCCAACATTGAATATCACTAGCCATGGGAATGGGGCTACCATAATCTAGAAAAGCCCTGTTGTTTTAAAGCTTGGTAACAGGCTTTCAGAAAACCCTAAAGCCCACTTTATGTGCACACACTTTGTCTTAGGAGTTACAGTTCATATCACTGTGGTTCAGCCATTGTACCCAACAAAAAACCAGTGAAATATCTCTCTTTTATATGTTCATTAAGATTATTATGATTATGGTCATGATTGATCTGCTATAAACAGAAATGTTACCACTTTTGAAATTTGTAACTTGGTATTTTGACTTTTTGTTATTACAGATATATTTTGTATTTGTTTTGAGCAACTTACTTTTATTCTTTGGTGCAGGATCATTGATTAAATCATAAATCTTTGATGTTCCTATTTTATTGTCAAAAGGCAAGATTTAGTTACTGGCGGCAACAGTGACTGTCTACTTAGTGCTTAGCATTGTATTAAGTTTTAGCATTTAGCTTCATTTCTCACAAACAATAAAGCGTGTTCATCTTAATGTATGTTTAAACAAAGTTTTAAAATTATTTAAATTTTATTTAACATTTTCCTTTATTCTGTTCTAAATAGAACTAGATTAATAAGGAAATTTACATCATTAATGTTTTTAAAAACTGTTTATGGTAGGCCAGATATGTAATTCAGTGGAATTAGTGTTGTGTAAATTGAAATCCACATACCTTGATAACCAGCATATCATACTCCTAGTTATGGCACAGTTTGTCTCATCTTATTGGGATGCATATCAGAGCACGATATTTTACGAAAACCATTGTTCTGTTTGCATGTTGGTTATACAACATTAGATTGACGTGAATGTCAATTGGTTACATTGTCAGTCGGTAAATGTTCTGAAAGTCACTTTACCAAGTATGAAACAAATTTTTCATTTATGTTTTGCAATAAAACATGTTTATTTTATATTTCATGTTGCATAAACTTGCAGTAAATTAGTTCAATGCATGTTTGAAGTAATTAATTAGGTTACGTAAATATAATTAATGTAACCGAACAATCGATTAGCTAGGTAAAAATCAAGTGACCTGACTTATGGTTACTTTGAAAATATTGTCGCCTGCATTTTGAATTATAGCTGCATTTCAACAACATATAATATTTCTATCTAAAATCAATGTGTACATAACTTAAACAAATTTTGGCACTTTAATTTTTTTTTCTAGGAAATTCATTTCTGCACATCTGATGTATTTCTTGTCATTCTAATATTTTAGCATAATTATAATATGAATTATTTATAACTCATAAAATTTTTCAGGTGTAAGCCTATCAATATATTGGCACCTGTATCTCATTACTTTCACAAATCAAAGTCAATAAATTTAAGATTGAAAGTCTTATTGATAACAGTTTTCTGTTTTAAATTGCAAGAACTACATTAATAAAAAAAATAAAAAAATTATTCACTTAATTCCGGTATATTCATTATTTTTAATGTCAACGTTCATAAATAATTAACTGAAATTACCTAGTCTTCACAAGTTTACATTGTAAAATTAAGATTTTATGCAAGGTGTGTTGCATATTGAAGACGATGTGTTAAATTCATTTTTGCAGAGTTTTTGGATTACCAATAAGATGGTTGTATTACTGGTCTAAAATAGGAATTCTAAAATTATATTAAAAATGTCAAATATAATTGAAATGACTAAATTAGAAACCGTTTTTAATTTGTGGTATTATAATAAGAAGAAACCTGTTTGAGTTACATTTGAATATCATGCAGTCTACCCAGAGTTGACTTGAGTAACATTTGAATATCATGCAGTCTACCCAGGGTTGACTTGATTTACAGGTTTACATGAAGAGTAGTATTAAAACCTATTCAAAATAGCCAGGGCTTCCAAGTTTTAATAATAAGAGATCAGAAGTTTACACTATTTATGCTAAAAGCATTGTATTGAAGGTTGTATTTTACCAACACATTTAGTTAGTTCTTAGTTTAGAGCACAGCCAAAAACTCTCATCCAGCGGGAGTGTGGTAATTGATCGTGTGGAGGTATACTTTTATATCCTGATAAAGTCCTCAGACAATCCACTTTGTAAGTAGCATGCTTCATATGTGGTCTGGATATAATATTCATTACTCATTCATATAGAGAATAACTCGTTAATGACGTAAGATATCGGCTTAATTCATTGAAGGTAAGAATGAGAATTTCTCATTCGGCCTGAACAGGATAAAACTGATATCCTATGTCATTAAAGTATTATTAGCTGTATCCTGCAGACCATAAAATTTAAGGGGAAAAGCTGTTATTTCTGTTATTTCAACTACATTGTATCATGACCTAGAGGACAAATTAGCAATTTTGTAATTTATCTATGCATGTGACGTGACATGCATGACGTCAAAAGTCATAATCTGCTTGTATACATTTATGACTGCTGTTATTGGTTCCCATAATTGGCCAATATAATCTAGCACAATAAACTTCATAAAAACACAGGCAGTTCTTATCATACATGTTTATTGGACTGAATGCAGAGACATGTTTGTAAATTTGTAAGTTAATGCTCACTCAGTGTTGCTCTTCTTGAAATAAAATTTGCTTTCGTTGGTTTCGTTTGTTAAACATACAACATTGCACTGCTTCATTCCTTTGAAAGTAATTTTAAAAGTTAACTTTTTATTGAAGTAAAGTTAAAAGCTGATCAAATTTTTTTTTGTCAAGTTGTAGTCAAATATCAAGAAATGACATTATGTATGTTTTCATTTCCAATAAATTTGATAAAAAATTATTAAAAATTCTTCATTAAAATTGCTTTTTTTTCTAAAAGGAATTCGGACCAAGAATTTGTATGTTTTTTCCTTAAATAGTGATGTAATTTGTATGATTTTCCCCATCTGCTCTATAGTGTACATCCTGGAAACATTAAAATGACATCACGTATAAGACATCCTTATTTTCGGATTAACTTTGGAACTTTTAGCATAGATATTTTGTAAGACGCTTTGCAGCGGGTAAGTAAAACCAAAAATAGAAAGGAATAAAAAAAAATGTTATTGAGAATACAAAGTATACATTAAAATAGATTTAAACTGTACAGATCATAGTTCATAATTTTATTATAAAGTTAACATTTAATATGACAATACAGTAATGACACTGACAGAATAAAGGCAGTGGTTGGTTTATTTGGCAATCAACTTTTAAAAATATTTTATGTAACATGCACGGTTCATGTACCCCATGACCATGCATGATTGACTCTAGTATTTGGCTGTGCTCTAAAATAGAAAGGAACTTGTAACAATACTTCTTCAGGGTCTCACATAACAGTATCTTTATTTGCTGATTAAGTATTGTTATTTATCCTTGTTTAGAAGAGTTTTAACATTTTTCATAACATTATTCTGTGTTTTAGATATCTTTAAAGCATATATTTTATACTGGACTATAAACATAAACACTTGTTTCATTAGTTATATTTTAATTAAGGTATCTTGTAATTGTGCATTAAGCACTTTTATACCTCAGGTATAACATTGGATTTTATTATTTGTTGAGACAGCACTTCAGTGTATATATCTTAAAGATCATTTCTGTAAATCATATGAAGCACAAGAGCCTTTTTATGTGATGAGAAAAGTGCTGTGACATTTTATGATAAAAAATGAATAAAATCATAGCACTCAATTATAAAATGATAGTTTCTGTGTTGTTTGTTTTTTTACCAGAGCTGAGACCAATTTCATAAAACATCATAAACCTAGTTTTGCAAGTAAACATAAATTTACGATTAAACCACAGTTCCTATTACTACTAACAGTACAACTATTACAGTTTGAAGTAAACATATTTCATTTTCTTTCATTTTTACAAAGTTCCATCTTCCATAAGATGCCAATCACATGTAAACATATGACAGTTATAACTGCTAGTCACAAACATAAATTACGATGTTTTGTGAAAATGGCTCCTTGTTCTTAAACTACTTGTCTGGTCTCAGGTACACTGTTTCGGTTATCTGTGCAATTCAGTTTGAATTGTGTTAAAATCTAAACTTAAAACACTGATCTTAATTACCAGCTATTGTGAAATATGTTGAGCTATAAAAAAAAACCAAAAAAAAAAACCATTCTGTTAAATTACACAATACTGAAAGCTTCTGGCATCAGTTATCAATTTTGTCAAATCTTAAATTTTTTTATCTTCCTGGTGGTTTTATTACATCGCTCCAAATGTATTTTGTGCGTAACAAAAAAAGGTACATACCTTAAAAACTATTGTCAATGACTTTTTTAAAGTTAAGAGTCCGGGCTTTAAAGTTTTTTAAGCACCACTCCATCTGTCAAAAAGCAGTGGATATTTTCTACCACTGTTATTTTTTTTGTATATATACTCTTCAAAAAAAGAAACGCAAAAGGGTACAAATGGGTTATAACTCCGATTTTATGTTTCCTACCGGTTCATGCTTTGTGAATATAAGGTCATTGCATGTCCCAAACACATTCCCACGGTTACATTCGATAAAACGCAGCTACTGTAAAATAAAGTTTCAAAATGTGAATATTCGCAAAAACGCAGCCACGTGCAAACCATGTCACCACTGCACGTGCGTTGTCTGCACGTGCAACATGAACACCGACAGTATAAAAGTGCAGGGTGTTCGCTTGCCTGGCCTCTGTATATGGCCGACAGTTGACAATCCAGGACATGCCACGTCTCAGTGAACCGCAGAGAAACAATGCCATCGGCCGACTAGGCGCAGGCGAATCCAGAACGGCCGTTGCCAGGGCATTCCATGTGTCCCCAAGCACCATCTCCAGACTGTGGGACCGTTACCAGCAACATGGATCAACACGTGACCTCCCTAGATCCGGTCGACCACGGGTCACTACCCCCGGGCAGGACCGCTACATCCGGGTACGCCACCTTCGGGAACGATTGACTACTGCCACCTCCACAGCCGCAGCAATACCAGGTTTGCGCAGGATATCCGACCAGACCGTACGGAACTGCCTACGTGAGGTAGGAATTCGTGCCAGACGTCCAGTTCGAGGTGTCATCTTAACACCACAACACCGTCGACTCCGACTGCAGTGGTGCCAGATTCATCGACAATGGCCTCAACTGCGATGGAGACAGGTGTGGTTCAGTGACGAGTCCCGATTTCTGCTCCGACGTCATGATGGAAGATGTCGCGTGTATAGGCGTCGTGGTGAACGTTATGCGGCAAACTGCGTGCAGGAAGTGGACAGATTCGGCGGGGGTAGTGTCATGGTGTGGGCAGCCACCTCACACACTGGCAGAACTGACCTGGTCCACGTGCAGGGCAACCTGAATGCACAGGGCTACACTGACCAGATCCTCCGGCCACACATCGTTCCAGTTATGGCCAACGCCAACGCAGTGTTCCAACATGACAACGCCAGGCCTCACACAGCACGTCTCACAACGGCTTTCCTACAGAACAACAACATTAATGTCCTTCCTTGGCCATCGATATCACCGGATTTGAACCCAATTGAGCATCTATGGGACGAGTTGGACCGACGCCTCCGACAGCGACAACCACAGCCCCAGACCCTGCCCGAGCTGGCAGCAGCCTTGCAGGCCGAGTGGGCCACCATCCCCCGGGACGTCATCCGTACTCTGGTTGCTTCAATGGGCAGGCGGTGCCAGGCATTTGTCAACACACGCGGAGGCCACACTCGGTATTGACTCCAGATGACCTTGACCTTGGTGGTGTGTCCTATCACTTACTCACAATGGACTAGAGTGAATTGTGAACAATCCTGCAACATTTGGTAATTATCGGACTCACCATTCAATAATTAAATCAATTCTCCAAATGTTACGACAATGTGGTTTTGCGTTTCTTCTTTTGAAGAGTATATAAAGTTTTATTTATGTACATTCATTTAATGGTAAATTTTAACATTATTTCAGAATCATGTTCACCTTTGCTGGCCAGATACATGTACATAATTTATAACTTCTAAGGACATAATTATTTGAGGCTGGTTTTCTCCTTCCAGTGTTTTTCCACGCACTATTAGTATTATTAGAAAAACTGTCTGACCTAGACTATTACCTTTCTGACAGATCTTTCTTTGAAATCTTTAGCTTTTCTAGAAGATTGCCTGGTCCTCTTAGCTGGTCTAAATCATTTATTATTCATTACTTTGGACAGAGGTGATAGTATACAAATTTATCTGGAATGCTTGGTTTTAGTGTTATCAGAAACCTGTTTTTGTCATTCTTTGATGAAATACCTGCAGAAACCTCTACTTTTGAAGACTAAAAGTTTTTTGTCCAGTATCATATCATATTTATTTCTGTATATTGAACATTAGTGATTGCTTGAGACATGAAAATATCTAATGTCTTCATTTGTTCTGTCCAGAACCTTTAAGAGCAAATATCTGAAGATTGAACCAATTTGTAGAGACAAAAAGCAGTGTATTTACGACGCTTGGCCAAGTAATAATTGCTAAATTATATAAGTTAGAATCATTGTTTTAGTTTTAAAATGATATGCAATGAAGAGAGTTACCTTTGGGTCAAAAAGAAAACATATATATTTTAAATGGCCCAATGCACATTTGTCTTGTTCAGACATTACATTTCTTCTATGAAAAATATACCTGGTTTTAATTTAGACTATGAACCTTTATACTGGCTGGTATGGATCTCGACTTTGTATTAACCAATAGTTAGTTGGTTAATCAAATGTGATGCTTACTATGAATATTTTATTCTTCAAACTGATACATTAAATTTTATCTTTCTGTAATCAGTTTTATTACATACCATAATATTACAGTAACAAAGACTTCTTTTTTTTAAATAATAATAAACAAATACAATAAAACAAGTTAGGTGTATGAAGATCTCTTGTATATACCTATGCATACTTACATGTAGCACTCTTATTTTGTTTCAGTCTTCCATAAATGATGTTTGGACACCAATAAGCATTTTAAAAGTCAAGGTGTACATTTCTCTATTTACTTTTTGTATCACCCACTGCTATCTTTCGGGTTTTTACTTTTACCTTTGCTAAAAATGAAGTGTTATCCTTGGTAGCGGGTGAGACCTGTTTTGCACCTGTATGTTGCCGTGTTTTTGTAGGCCAGCATCACAACACTACTCCTGGTGCCTTGTTCTGGCCACAAGGTTTACGTCGTCACAGAGCGAACAGTGCCGATTTTGATACCTTGTAGACCTGAGGTATTTTGTGTCCATGCTTCAGTTTGCTGAATGACAATGGCTGGATTTGAATAGAAACAAAAAGTACTAGTTGCCATGTTGTAGACAACTAAAGGCAATCAACTAGCTGGAATGTTACTTGTGGTGGTATTGTTTCAGTAATATCCAGTCTTGGTGTTTGAATTATCATATGACAGCATGCAACAGCTGTTGTATATTTACTAATGCTTTTCATTTAAAGAATTACTATTGAAATGAGGGCTAACTTAGGTGCAGTAAGAATATTAATCTCAAAAGCTAATCTTGTACATTATTGCCCAGAAATCCTTATTTGGTCAGTGAGTCTTAAAATGCCAATGTTGAATGACTACCTACGTGTAATCACAACAGTGTATGCATTGTTTGCAAAATGAACACAGTATGTGATGTTTTCTGGTTTTGGGGTGGTTTTTCAATGCTTATTGGTTGGTATGTCTGTGTAATGAAATATGGACTTCAAAAATGATGGTCAATTATTCTTGCATGTGATTTGTCACGAGGCACTGAACTGTTAAGTGAACGAATGATGTTCATTTGTTTGCTGAGCACTTAATCTCCTTGGAAGTTTGCTTCTTCTATTCAGGTTTTTTTTTTATGTTCTTGCTTAATTATGACCTTGGGGTGTGTAGTTGTTAGTTACCATTGCTGTTCTATTTAGTTTAAGCATTATTTCTTAGCTTAGTGAAACCACATCTATAGTGTATTGAGCATTTTACTTAGACATCGCACAGTTCTCCAAAGAGAGATCAATGTGAGATGTTTTACAGCCACAGTAGTTGTGTATGTTTAATACAATATCGTGTTTGAACTCGGAACACTTTCACTTTTTCACATTCATCCGGGTGCATTTTTCACTATATTTCATCTTAATCTTGCATAAATGTTTTTCATACTCTACAGAGGTGAATTTGGGTAAAACACTGTAAAAAAAACAAAACAAAAAAACACAACAAAAACAATGTATATATACATGAACATCATTCGCAGTGTGTATGCATTTCTCACAGTTGATACATTGGTGAATTGCATTCCAAATGCATATGATTAAATATTGTTTGTTCTGCCAATTACTAGCTTGATATGCTGCCAATCATTTGGAAATGCCACCGGTAAGTTCTTGCATTTAGGTTCATTGAGAATTTGTACTAATTTGCTTGTTTATTTTCATGTGTTTTATCATTTATGAATTTGTATAGGATAATATATAATTTCTGTGGAGCACATTTGCATGTTGCATTCATTTTGCTGTTGTTTTTTGTATTTTCTTTAAGCATGTAAAACTGTTGTTGTTGTTAGTTTATTTTGCACTTGTTATGTTTTGAATGTGAATGATTTACATTTTCTGGGTAAATACTCTTCTCTTGCAGTGTACAGTTACATTTATACAAATGTGTAATGTATTTTTTGCTCAACAATAATTAAAAAACGTCTATGATAACATTTACATTTATTGCTTAAATCATACATTCAACAGAAATGCTAAATTATCTTGAATCAAAGAATGTATTTGGGCAGTTGCTGTATAAAATTTAAGCATTTTATGCTCTGGTTTTTTTTTCTCTTTTGTTAATAAAATATTATACACTGCCTAGAGAAAGAGTTATTTCCTGCAGTACTGTTATAATAACCATATTTTGAATGTTTTCGTTCTCTTTCAGTTTTATATAATTCTAGCTTTTTTATATTGAGTAGCATTTGTTTACTTTTGCTGGCTGTTGGGTGTTTGTTTTCCAGCTATTTTATTTTATTTTTTTTTGTTTTTGTTTAGTTGTTTTAGGCCCATCATACGTGTAGCATGGGTGGGCATATTACTTGTACTTTCTATTCTCTGGAGTCATTATTACATGTGTTAGGGTGTTTTGAGAACATGCTTATTTTTCATTCAGTTATGTGAAATGATCATGGAGTAAAGTGAAACTGAAAGTAAAATATAGTTTTAAAAATATTCTTCACTTTGACCATTTTTGCATTTCTGTTCTGCAGTCAAACTGCTTACATGGGTTGCTTCATTGTTTTCTGATGGAAAGAATATGGACTGTGACCAGAACCCTCATTGACCAGATCAGGACATTAACCATATTGCTGACAGTCAGTTCCATAGTACTAATAGCCAATATTGACTGCAACCAAAACCCTCATTGGCCAGATCAGGACGTTAACCATATTGCTGGCAGTCAGTCCCACAGTACTAATAGCCAATATGGACTGCAACCAAAACCCTCATTGACCCGATCAGGACGTTAACCATATTGCTTGGCAGTCAGTCCTACAGTACTAATAGCCAATCCCACATTGCATCTCTGTATTGTATAACAGACATAACTATCCTAGTAATTAATTAAAATTGTTCTGAAATACCATGTGTTCCCTTCTTTCTGTCAGTACATGTTTCGCAATTCTTTCCAGTTTTACGTCAGTTCTTTCCAGTTTTACATCAGAGGTAAGGGCTGTACTTAGATGGCGTTCAGTTGCAATCCCAGAAAAATACAAAAAGGGGCCATTTTTTTATTGTTATTAAAGTGCGTATATTGTAAAGATTCAAACTGTGGGCACAGCCTCAGATTATAATTAGGAATTGATTGTGGGCACAGCCTCAGATTATAATTAGGAATTGATTGTGGGCACAGCCTCAGATTATAATTAGGAATTGATTGTGGGCACAGCCTCAGATTATAATTAGGAATTGATTGTGGGCACAGCCTCAGATTATAATTAGGAATTGATTCCATAGAGTCAGGAGGGGAAGGGGAAATACTATGAGCAGAAATTTGCAATGCATTTATTCTAATAGGGTAGTAAAGTTTAATTGGTCAAAAAAATAATGTGAACTAGTTTAAAATTGGGCACACATTTAGCTGGTTCACCATAAAATAAAATGCATATTAATAAAAGTGGTTTAAAATTTGTCCTTCAACAAGAACCTAAAAGTAGCCCAGAAGCTAAATTGCAAGGTAGTTGTACTACTAAATATAATTATATTTTTTGTTTTAAAAGTGCCCTTTTTGTCTACCGGGAGATGGCCAACTGTTACTCTGTACCCTGATACCCCATTTACTTTAGACTAGGTATAACCCGGGAGGTACCATTTCTGTTTGGTGTGTTGACAGTAAGACTGACCTGTCAGATGTGGAATATTTGGATTATTTGCCACACAGTGTTATTTCCATGTTTTGTGTCTCTGAAGTTTGTGTGTAAAATGAAACACCTTTTGACAGGCACAATTTATGTATTAGCTAGAAATTATAATATTTTAATAATAAAATGTGCACTAGAATATTCACAAGTAAGTTTAGATAATATAAAACAGAATAGGACTGAAGAGTCATGTTAATTCACAACCCAATTTTTGTTTTTAATGACGGTCATTTCTAGCTGTAATATGTTAAAGACTTGCGTATGTTCTTTTTATAGATAGATCAGTTTGCATGTTTCTGTATCGGAAACTTCAAATGTATTTAAATTTTGCTACTTTGTGTATCTTCAGCTAAAGACTTAAAAACCTAGCTGTAATGAAGGAAACTAAACACAACACTGTTTGTGTACTTCTTTATCTTTTCTCATTCTAGACCTGTGCATGTTAGTATTCCATTAATTTATTGAATTATTTAAAAAAAAAAAAAAGATTCTTAAATTGATTCAGTTATTTTGAAATATATATATATATATATATATATATATATATATATATATATATATTTTTTTTTTTTTTTTTTTATTATTTTTATTTTTTATTATTATTATTATTATTATTGAACATGTTACTTTATTTTTTAAAAATTGACAGACTATAACTTTTCTGTAACTAGTTTGTTGCTAATTTTTAAAAGAAATAATTTAATATTGAATGGGTTTTTTTTTTTTCTTTTCTTTTTTTTTCTTTTCTTTTTTCATTTATTAAAATTGGCATACTTTAACTATTCTATAACTAGTCAGTTATTAATTGTTAATTTGTTTGAAGAATAGCAGCAGGTATTTATTCGAGCTTTGCATGGTGTAATCACTGAAACAGAATTTAATCATTTTTAATTTTACACTTGTTTCCACGTTTACAGCATAAGTTCTGTATTTTCAGCAAGCGAGTCAACACTACAGGATGGACACACAGATTCCCGCTTCATCCGAACAGCACGTCGCCTCTCCATGAAGAGCCGCAAATCCTCGGCCAGATGATCATCAGTATTACTGAAACGGTGAACGTGAAGGAACAGTTATCACCATACCTCTGTTACCTCGGTGTTCAGTCAGCAGGGCCCACTGGAAAATCTTATCTGACGTTTCTAGCAGCTGATTCAGTGTTTACTGCTCAAAGTTTCAGGTCTAAATGTAACACTATCTTCAGGAAGTTAGTTTGCTTTGTCTGTGTGTTTATTTCTCATTGTCCTCTGACTGTCTTCCAAAAATAACCTACTGTGTCTTAATGCAATGACTTTAGTCCTGATGGTGTGCTATTAGTCCAATTGTGCTATTCTTATCATTGTCAAGGTGTTCTTTACCATTGGAAATAGGAGGCTGTTTAGAAGTGGTTATATTTACTAAATGCAGAGAAGTGTAAGCATACAAAAAATAGATGGTAGCTTCATTAATAGCTGCCAAAAATCACTGCCTGTTGCCTATTAATGTTTTAAAAAAATATATAATAGTTGTAATCATTAATGAACAAGGATGCTGTCTGGTGTACCAACTAAGCAGTGCATCAATTGAAGTACAGTATAACCTTTTTATGTACCTCTGGACCCATTTTCATGATAACTGGATAGGGCCCTTACAAGCATTTAACTTGTATGTAGCAGATAAAATCGAAATGTTGGTATAGGAGTTATTTGCGTTTAAATTCATCTGGTCGTATTGTAAATAAACATTTTAAAATAATGTGGATAATGTAGTTACCCTCCAGTGTCCAAACAATTTCCACGTCTGGTGATTTGGAATAGTAGATCTGACTTGGTAACCCCATGATCTTGTTGTGCTTTCTTAATGTTTATACTTCTGTCCCATGATTATTTTTTATTTTTCTTTCTTCGAAAGTTGTGATATTTAACGAACACCCAATACCATCTCATCTGTTTCAGCATAATGCTCTTGTATAACACAGTTTGTCCTGACTACAGGTGTATCATGTACATCTGTGTTCAGCATAATGCTCTTGTATAACACAGTTTGTCCTGACTACAGATGTATCATGTACATCTGTGTTCAGCATAATGCTTTTGTATAACACAGTTTGTCCTGACTACAGGTGTATCATGTACATCTGTGTTCTTAAGGGCTGACACTGCATCTTGAAATGTTTTAAATGAAAAAATACATTCTGATGCAAGGAGTACTTTTTTGTTCAGCCATGACTGATGAACAGTGAGCTCTGTCCACCAGTGTTTATTGCCAAAATGGAAACAACTAACCCAAGCTGTGAATGCTGCATGTCTGCTCTACATTTCGGACACATCAAATGGAGCATAAAACATGACAATTTGCATTTAGGTGCAACAAGTTTTCACAGTTTGCTCCACTTTTCACAACTGTAGGTTTTCGACCACTGAAACAGTTGATAGTTTACCTGTGTATGTTCACCACAATGCATGTTTTTGGGGTTTTTTTAAAGTGTTAAATAAAATAATGTAATGTTTAGCTCAATTTAAAAAACATTGTATTTACTTCTTTTTTTTATCAATTTCTCACAAACTACAAGTCTTAGATCTGATTTTCATCATGGGATAAAATAATAAAAATAATCATAAAACACTTAACATGACGTTCTGAATATGATCATGCAAATATCAAGTACAAAGTTAATAAAGTTAAAAACACTAGACATGACCACCTAAAGGAGTATTAAACGGTAGCCTCTTATGATGAATAACCTGAGCAGATTTGAGTGGAATAACATACAGTGGATAATAATACAGTGGACTCTGTCTAAACCGGATGTCTGTGAAATAATCGATTGCAAGTCTGGCTTGTATGACTGTGTTTCCCAACCATCCATGGGTTCAAATGTCATTGTTGATCGCGAGTTGTCAATCATTCAAGAACCATAAGTCTGGATGAACTCTGTCTAAACCGGTCCTCTATGTAAACCAGACTACTTTAACGGTACGAAGTCAGTCCGGTTTAGACAGAGTCCACTGTATATTTGTTTTTTGGACAAAGATTTTCATCTCAAGTTGCAGGTACATATATTGGAAATAAAATTCCAGGGGACTATTTTTTAAATCTTTTTAGTTCCCTACTGGACCAACCAGAGGGATTATGGGTTTTCTCCATCCTTCTACCTGTCTGTCTGTCTGTCTGTGTCCAACTGCCTCAAGATAGTGAGCTAACATTTTGGGTAAAGCTTTATCGGGTACTGTTACAGAAGAAGTTTGTCTTTCATGATGATTTCATGATGATTAAATAATCAGTGGTCTCTAATATTGGTGTTAAACAAAACAAACTTTAACATGACATTTTACCCATTTTCAACACAGTTATGGCCCTTGAACTTAGGACATACAAACAATTTGTTTTCTAGACTTTTTTTTTTTTGACTTTGACTCCAGACTCAAGATATTAAGTTGAAACTTTGTGTATAGCTTTATACTGTTGCAGATCAAATTTGACTTTGGCACATAGGGGACATATATTGCTTTGTTAGTACTCTCAAATGCTTTTTTCTTCATAAAAACTATGCTAATATTTGATGCCGTTACTTTTGATTCATGGGGAATTTTTTTTGGTTGGGGAGGATTTTTGTTTTAAATATATAGAAGACCAGATAATAGTTTTTAAGTACCGGGTAATGTTATGTTTGTTTTTGGGGGGTTTGGTTGGGTTTTTGTTTGTTTGGGGTGTTTTTAGGGGGAGGGATGAGTTGGGGTTTTTTTTAAAGAAGTATTTGGGAACATGTATAAGGATTTCTTAATGTTGAATCAGCTGAGTTGTTACAACTGATTATTGTAAACCTCCATATTAATACTTGTTATTGTGAGTCTCATCCATACAAGACAAGGTGCATTCGTAAATATTTACATTATTTACATTTTATGAACAGCTGTCTTTTAAAGTTTATGAGGCTTTAATATTTGTCGGCTTGAGTTAGGTTATGAGAACCAAGAACTGTTTTTGCAAACTGTTAACAATGGATATTTTTAGTCACAATTATGAAACCAAGCAGTATTTAGAGAATACTCAATGACCTACAAGTCGATGCTGTTTATCTTACATGAGAGTGAACTGATGTCCTATGCAAGTCGTAGATGAGGGGTGGACATGAGTTCATGAATGCAAAATAATATAAACAGTATTTGCTGAGTAGCAACTTTGGTATTTTATTTATTACCATATCTATTGTCATCCTGATATCATTTCATGGAGAAAAAAATTCAAACAATATTGAAATCTACAAGTTTGTTAAGCTGAGAAAAGATACATTGAAATTTGATTAGTAATGTCAGTCTCCCCAACCCCACATTGTTTTCAGCCTAAGATAAATATATTGACACCATCTACAAACTATTGCAGATCAAAATAAAAAATAATTTCAGATTTTCAGGCATATTATAACATCACAACACTAAAAATCATAAAATTAACAATGTTATCTGGGGGTTGGAATGATAGGGATTGTGTTCGTTGAGATGTTCTCAAGAACAGCTGAACAAATTGCAGTTAAACAGTCATGGTCTAGTTTCATATTATATGTAGATATTCATATCTACTCTGATCATGAATTGCATGAAATTTTGTGTAAAACATCATCTGGTGTTACTAGAAAATAATTGCATGCCATATCCAAGTCCATTGAAAGTAGCATGTTATATTGCAGATGCACATAGCAAGTATTTGCTATGCTGCAGCACGGCTCTTGTTGGTGTGATATTTGTACTCGACAGATTAAGTAGTATTAATATTTTATTCATCTCATTCTTCTTTTCATCTTAAATTGTGAAGTATTGTGTGGACATGTCACTCATTTGCAATCATACATCATGGAACATCTCATTACTTCAGTGTCTAAATTATAAAATGAATACCGGTAAGTTTGTAACAGCGCATTTAATTGTTTTAGGATTAAAAGATCACCTCTAGAAAGATTATCTCAGACATTAGATTTTTTTATTATTAACCAGAGGTGAAATTCCTAAAAAAAAATATAACTGGATTTCTGTATTTCAGCAGTACCCCAAAACTATCCCTATCCTTGTTTTTTTTAAAACTTATTGTGATCCCCTACTTTTCAAAACCCTGCAAAATTTTCTGGATTTTATCCAATGTAATTTTTATCCCTGTTTAATGGATTTTGACGAAGATGTAAACGACCAAATTTACTTGTTTTTTTCTTAACCACAGGTGGTTAAGAGTTGTAAATTCGGACCAATATTTTTTTTGTTTTTTTTATAAATAACTAGTATGGTCAGATTTGTAATTTGTTGGTAGTGTGAATTTCATGAATGATAGTCATCATCATCATATAATGTGAACTGCCTTAAATTACTTGCATTTGAAATATAGTCAGATTAATTTGCAAATAATTAATTGTAATTTTAGTCTTATTTATTTTGTGACAATCTTGTACTTGTTTGTTGTTGTCAGCACCAATACAGCAATATTACCAGTGCTACAATGTGTCGAGTGCCTTTTACCAAAAGGGATTATTTGTGCAATACCATTAACATTGTTTACAAATGAAGTGTTTTGAGAATGTTTTCTTGCATCATTCTCTTCAAATACATGTATAATGAAATCCCATAATTATAGTTATTGACATTTTAGTGTGAACACTTTCTTTCATATTAGTGTTTTTGAGTACTGTACCGTCTATTTGTTTAATAAGTCAAAAATTAAAATCCTTTTGGTTTACTGTGTTCCCAGATACACAATTTATCATATAACTGAAAGAGGTGGTGGGAGTGAGCTGGGAAATTTTTGTAAGTCAATTGAATGTCAACATTATGATTAACTTGTAAAAATCAGACATATTAACCATGGTTTCAGTTTATCACAAATCCGTCGTCAGTTTACTTTTCTCATATTAAAGTATTCATATGATAACTTGTTGAAATAAATGCTCAAAATATTTCCGTGGTACCATTGCATACAGTTTGTAAAATGTTATTTGTGATTGCCATGTAACAGCATTATTAATCCTATATGTTGATGTAATCATTACTTTATGCATGCAGAATAATATATATATACCAGATTATGATATCATGTATCCACATGTAGTTATTTATTTCATTGTTTAGTGATCATATTGTATTGACCGACGCAAATGGATCTTTGTTTAAAGAGTTGTTAATTAATAAACCGTATATGGTTCAAGTTGTGTTTGTTGTTTTGTGACATGTAGCTATAAAAGAAAACATTAATAAAAAAAAAGTTTTGTTATACTGCAGTATAATAGCATTTCCATTTGTCACATTGCTAATAAATAAATTATATCATTTTCATAAGTGACCAAATCTTTTATATTGCTTTGAAAATCTGGGCAGTTATTTTTAACTGGTTAAATCACAGCCTATGTAGACAAAAGTCTCACATGCAAAAATTTAAAGTAACATTAATAGGTAACCATCTCAATATCGGTTAATGATGAAGGTGACATTTTAGTGTAATAATTCCTGTACTGTATTTTCAGTCTATATCACATTTTGGCATTTCACAGGTGAAAGATAATTTTAATGGCCAGGGATGTGGTAAATATTTTTTTTTTTTACAAAGCAAGTTTTCAGATACATTTTTTCCAGGAATATACAATGTGCTGTTGATTCTTCCTGTAGCAAAAATTAAAGCATTGTGTTTTTGCGTGAAAGTTTTGGCAAAATAAATTGCATTGCTATGCACACAAAACATAAGACTTGTTTATTTTGCTCCTTGTGTATTTTCATCTTGATATTCATAAGTGATCTACAGGTATCCTCTATATATGCAATAAATGAATATTTCATAGTTCTTTCGGGTGTTTTTCAGTAATAAAGGAAAACTTTTAGTTTTGCTACAGGAAGAATCATCGACAGCGTATTGTATATTCCGATATACATCCATATAGCAAAGACACAAAAGGAAAAAATGTGTCTGAAAACTCTTGCTTTGTAAAATAAATAATATTTACTACATCCCTGGCCATTAAAATTACCTTTCACGTGTGGAATGCTAAAATGTGATACAGACTGAAAATACAGTACAGGAATTATTACACTAAAATGTCCCCATCATTAACCGATATTGAGATGGTTACCTATTAATGTTCCTTTATATTTGCATGTTAGACACAGGCTGTGATTTAACCAGTTAAAAATAACTGCCCAGATTTTCAAAGCAATCTTAGTACTGTGATGTCGTAAAATTATTGTAGGCTATGGCATGTGTTATCATGACACTGTAACTTACAGTGGTTTTAAAGTTTGTTTTGTTTAAGCAGAGTTAATGTTAACCTGGATAACAGTGCAGTCTGACCCTGGTACATTGCAGTCAATAGAACCCAGATTGAATTTTAGCTCTGCTTTTTCACAATGTAGACAACTCAACAAGGGTTAAAAAAAAACGTCGTCTGGCTTGTACTGACCACTCCACAATTAATCTTTTAGCAAAATCTCACGTTTTTGTCACAATTATGGATCGTATGAGAACACGCATATGACCCCTTGCTGTTTTATTGTTGAGAGTATATGTGGCAGCAGCGGGTTTCTTCTTTCACTCTTTACCAAATGTTTAAATGATCTATGTTGGACACTAAATAGCTATAGTTTACAGGGGTGGGATTTCTCCCGAGATCAGCTGTTTTCCTCTCATGGAACATTGCGTTTCCTCACATTTTAATTTTCCTTTCTTCCAAAAGGTGTTGGATGGCACAGATTATAACCTAGGATTTCAAGAATTGTCCAGACCCCTCTTAGATTTCCTCTTTTTTTTACAGTTCACCAATTCCCATCCTCGAGTTTAAAATGTCTGAGGTGTCCAATATTTCTTTAGTTTCTTCGTATGTATACAGTTGGGTGATCACATCTTTCAAAATTCTGATTTGCAGTCATGATATATAAAATACCAACAAAATTACGCTTTTTCTAGATTTTTATTTTGCATACTATAAAACGTAAATGCATGCCACAAAACACGTACACATGACAAAATGCTAAACACCAATAAAAGAAACAATACCAGCTTGTAATGAGATTACTTTGGATTGCTGTGTGACTAACAATAAATACTGACTAAGAATTCAGCATGCATGTTTAGAGAATATTGTTTGAATGTAAGGAATGTAATATGCTGCGAGTATTCAGTCAAACGATCCTCCGATGCCAATCGTAACACTGTAGTTGGCTCCAATGGGAAGATAGTTCAAAGACCAAAGAAAGTCTGTTGTCACCACTGAAAATAACAAGGTTTTTAATTAATGTGTTTGTAATGAAAAGTACAATCGGCTCCACTTAGTTTAAAGTTTAGGTTTTGATAGTCCTCTCTTGGGTATTAAATTTTTAATTAAGTTTTACTTCTTGTTACTTTTGTTTTTATTTTAGTGGCTAGAATCTTCTATGTAATATTCACACACAGAAACACTGTGAAAGCAACTGGCATGTGTTTAAATCTTTATTCAATCCCACAATTCTCCAGCAACAGCCATCCAATAACTGATGCACAAATAATAGTGTACTATTGTTTATTTAAAAAAAAAAAAAAAAAAAAAATTAATCTCAGGTTGAATATGTTTTGTATGACATTTCTGTTGATCAAAAGGTTCAACTGGATTTAACTTATTGTTGGTATCACTGACCCATTCTCTAGCAGCTTTCAAAGTACCTAAAATGAAATAACTATTTAAACAGACATCACTTACAGATTTCTCCAGCCCGAAGCACCATCGCCAGTTTACTACAGATGCGTTCACACGGCTCCAGTGGCTGGACAAACACTTCCACCTTGCCACTGACCTGAGCAAGAGCCATCATCGGCTGACCTATCTGTATCTGAAAGTAGAGCCATTGAAAGGTTCCTTAAAACAGTAGCATAGCAATCTGACCTAAATTGCTCAATAAGATATTAATGGAAAATATATATATTTATTGGTCTTGAAAAGTATTTCTTTGAACCAGCTACATTGTTGTCAAACTTGTGTTCAATATTTTGGATAATAAACTGGAACCTCTTCATTCTGAAAACCAATTTAATTTTTTTGCATGAAAAAGTAATTAACCTGCAAAAGCTGAATTCTGGCTAAATAAACACTACAATGCTGCTCCGTAAATGAGGAGAATTGACATTTTGGTGGTCCAGTCCCATTTTTCCAAAGAACATTTACAAAATGGTGACCAAAATGCAAGCCCTGGATATACCAGATACCTAACTTAGGCCTCTTTATATCATAATGCACAGTGTTTACTAGTGGCCAAAAATGCACTTTTACAACATCGACTTTTGTACAGTAATCTGATTGCAAAAATGCAGATATGGAAATGCACATTTCTGCACGATAAATTGCGCATGGAATCACATTAATGGAAGTGGGCCTAAAAATCACATTAATGGAAGTGGGCCTAAAATGGATAAATATTGAGGTCCTAAGGTGATCCGGTTTTGGCAGGTTCCACTGTATATATGAATTATGAATTGGGGAAAATACAGTCGAATTCACATAACTTCGTGATCTTGGTGTATGGAAAATTTATGCTAATTCCAGTGAACCCAATTATCCATTGTGGTTTGATTTCCAGTTTATAACCAGAAGTAAACTGTACAAATGCCATTGGAGAGTCTACCTTAGTACAGCATGAATATGACTTATAAAGTTGACCGTCAATATAATATACACTGAAACCTGTCTACATCGGACCCTGAACAAACCGGAATCCTGTCAAAACTAACCAAGTTTCATGGTCCCGAATTTTCTAAATAATAAAATATGACTCTCTAAACACTGTGACACGGTTTAGACAAGTTTTAACTGTATTCAGTTTGTTTATATTTTTAGAATAAAATAATTATAAAATGAATGTTGTAAAAATAAATTAATTTGCTTTGCTGTTAGTTAAAAATGTGAGGAGTTCAGGCACAAAACCTCGTAAACGCCACATCCCTGAAAATTGAGATAACCGTTGGAGACAAACATTCTCAGTCCCTGGTACCCAATGAGCAAATAAATTTTGCTTCAAAAGCCCGTTAGTCCCACTCTAAATCCAAGCTAGAATACGATTTCTTTGCAGAACCTCGGAAACGCCATCTGAGTTTGTCTGCAGAACCACGTAGTTTGTAGACCGCCAATCACATGTGCGTGCTGAATTCGTATAATTCCTCCGGATTTTGGCCAATTTATCCACGCTAGTTATGGAAACTTATGATGCAGTTGACAAACCTGTGATGTTATCAACAACAGGAAAGCGTAAACGATGTAGGCCACGACGTTCAGCCTGTTCTATAGCCAAAACAGCTCGCTACAGTGGTAAAGGTTTGATTCCTCGCATAACATGCACACATGTGACCAGGAATTATGTGGTGTGCCAGTTTGTTCAATATTGTGAAAAAATTACTCACTAGCCCAATTTCAATAAATCGATGGATGTGTGATTAAATTGGGGATGGGGGAGGGATGACTGACTGAACTTTCGTGTAATCTTTTGATGACTTCCAATGGGGGATGGAGTATGTTGTAATCCAACTGGCATTATTTTCCAGTCATCTTTCCATAATTATAATTCTAGAGTGAGTATCTTACTGTCATTGTTATTACACTGGGATGGCACAATCGTTTTAAATAAGTGTCAGTTTTAATGCTTTGTGAAGGCTAGGAACAATAGGCCAGCAACTGCCAAACTTTGGTATATCCATAGACAAGTAAAGTTCTTCTTTTTTAAATGTTTAATTCAACCTTCACTTTTAAGATGTTTCTAATTGTCTGTTCTTTGATTCTGCAACATTTCTATAAGACTAGTCTCCAGAAATGGACTTACGGAGTTTTGCAAACAAACCGAAGGTGGACTTACTTGGTTTTGCAGAGTTTTTTAATAAAGGTTAAAATTTTTACATTCATATTTTTTGTTCATTACTCCATAACCATTTCATGACATGAAAAGTGGAATTAGTGAAAATTAAAAAGACCATCAGGTAAAAATCTGCATTTTAAAACAAACGAAGTCAGATGGACTTACTGGGTTTTGCGCCTGAACTCCTCATGTGGTTCTGCTACAAGTTAATGAAACTACAAAACCTGTGAGAAAAATACAACTGTCTAATTCCCCGATTTTCCTTTGTGCTGGAGTGTTCTTAAATATTATTTCATTCATTCATTCATTCATTCATTCATTCAACCGGCCTCTGGGGCCATTGGTCTACAGGTAGGTAGGTACTGGGTTCGGATCCCAGTTGAGGCATGGGATTTTTAATCCAGATACCGACTCCAAAACCTGAGTGAGTGCTCCGCAAGGTAGGTGTAAACCACTTGCACCAACCAGTGATCCATAACTGGTTCAACAAAGGCCATGCTTTGTGCTATCCTGTCTGTGGGAAGCGCAAATAATAGATCCCTTGCTGCCTGTCATAAAAGAGTAGCCTATGTGGCGACAGTGGGTTTCCTCTTAAAAAAAACCAGTGTCAGAATGAATATATGTTTGACGTCCAATAGCCAATGATAAGATAAAAAATCGACATGTTCTAGTGGTGTCGTTAAATAAAACAAACTTTTTTTTTCATTCATTCATTCATTCTTGCAGTTGTTACCTTTTTGGCCATTCTCCCAGTGTAATTTGATGACAAAAGAAGCCAGTTACTCATGGCCAGCTCAACAGTACGTGGAAAGAAGTACGGTCGTTTGTAGAATGTACGAAAGGCCTTCCCTGCCTCAGCAAAGCAGTTTTCCCTAAAATTGTTAGAAAGAACAAATCCTAGTAACATCATAATTTGATACTTGCATTGATTACAATGTATAATATAAAATTACAACTTGCTTCAAATAATTCATAATAGACATACAAAGACAAGTTCATTAAAATAAAAATGTATAAAGTTCAACAGAAATAGAACAGTGACAATAAAAAACTAAGGCTCCATGGTTATAAAACAAAAAGTCTAGATTCGAGGCTTCAAATATTGCTTGTTAAAGTTTACAGACTATCGTCTCTTAATGTCATTCCTGGGCGGGATGTAGCCCAGTGGTAAAGCGTTCGTTTGATACGCGGTCGGTCTGAGATTGATCCCCGTTGGTGGGTCCATTGGGCTATTTCTCGCTCCAGCCAGTGCACCACGACTGGTATATCAAAGGCTGTGGTATGTGTTATCCTATCTATTGGATGGTGCATATAAAAGATCCCTTGCTGCTAACTGAAAAGAGTAGCCCATGAAGTGGCGATAGCGGGTTTCCACTCTCAATATCTGTGAGGTCCTTAACCATATGTCCAATGCCATATAACCGTAAATAAAATGTGTTGAGTGTGTTGTTAAAAAAAACACTTCCTTCTTCATTTAATGTCATTCAGGGCCATGCTTATACAACTCTAGACTCAAATCTTTAATTAATAATGTCACATATCAATACATAAAGAGTATCAGATTACAACATTTTGATATGGTGGTTATTTGGCAAGGTTTAGATAACAGTGTAACAGGCTCACTGAAGATCGGTTGTTACACTGTTATCGAACCAAGCCAAATAACCAAAATATCAAACGTAATAACCTGATGTTTTTTATCATGCCACCTTTTTCAAGTTATATTTTTATCATTATCACGTAGATAATATTATTGTCTGATAATAGCCAGCCAAAACATTATGTATTTCCAAAATTTAAATAAAATACTTTGATTATATTCCAAAGTCTGTTGTGTCACAACATTATAATTTTTGTACCTTTGTCTGTGAAAATAAACGCAAGTTTGTGTGTAACCTGAAGAAGATCTACATCACTGGCTGCTAGTAAACATTCTTTGCAGGAAGCTAATTGCTTTTTTGTTTTAAAATGTTTAGTTCAAAACAATGATTAGTTCCGAATGGGAGTGAATAATGGAGAATTATTTGCTGTAAATGGATTTTTTAAATATGAGGAAACGACCTACCTGAAAATTGAGCAAACATCATCATGCACACAACTCATTTCCTAGTGACATGATAACTCATGCTAGCAACATAATAACACTTTGAATTATCATGTAGGGGTTATCAGTTCATCATGAATGCAGTTTGTATGGTGATGATATTAAGTCTCAAGATATCATTAGAGAATTACCATCCAACATAAATAAATAGTTCAAACTACATATGAACAGGTCAATTCCAGTTAGCTAACATGATGCACACACTAAAAGTACAAACAGTACTTACCAGTGAGCAAAATATTCCTTGATTTCATTGTTAGCGGCCAGCTGAATTAAGTGACGATGATTTCCGTACTTGACTCGGATGTTGCTGGTGAAACTACAACTAGCATACTGCCGTAACACTGGGTGGGTGTTGAACGCCTGAAGTGTAGGTCACAGAATTTAAAATATATATATATATATATATTTGTATAATGTCACCTCAAAATATTTTCCAACTGTTACTGTTTGGTACCTAACGGTTATTTTTCATCACTATGTCTAGATAGTGAGTGGATCTTGCTGCTGCAGGTATTGTTTTTTTCTTTGAATAGTATCAAAATATCCAAACTATCTAGATGTTAGAAACAAAATAGCCATCGTTTAAAATGTGCTGAGGTGTCTTTAAAAAAACCGGGCCAAATTTATAATGCCTGTTTATGTCTTACATGTGCGTAACTACGTACATTTACAATGATTAAACACCTGTTTATGTCTTACATGTGTGCAACTACGTACATTTACAATGATTAATCACATGTTTATGTCTTACATGTGTGTAAAATAATACATTGACAATGCTTAAACACCTGTTTATGTTTTACATATGTGTAACTACATACATTTACAATGATTAAACACCTGTTTATGTCTTACATGCGTGTAACTACATACATTTACAATGATTAAACACCTGTCTATGTACCGGCCTCGGTGGCGTTGTGGTTAGGCCATCGGTCTACAGGCTGGTATAGGTACTGGGTTCGGATCCCAGTCAAGGCATGAGATTTTTAATCCAGATACCGACTCCAAACCCTGAGTGAGTGCTCCGCAAGGCTCAATGGGTAGGTGTAAACCACTTGCACCGACCAGTGATCCATAACTGGTTCAACTAAGGCCATGGTTTGTGCTATCCTGCCCATGGTTTGTGCAAGAGTAGCCCATGTAGTGGTGACAGCAGGTTTCCTCTCAAAATCTGTGAGGTCCTTAACCATATGTCTGACGCCATATAACCGTAAATAAAATGTGTTGAGTGTGTCGTTAAATAAAACATTTCTTTCTTTCTTTCCTGTCTATGTGTTACATGCATGTAACTACATATATTTACAATGATTAAACACCTGTCTATGTGTTACATGCATGTAACTACATATATTTACAATGATTAAACACCTGTCTAGCGTCTTAACAAAAACATATTCGTACATTGAGCCCAAATATTGTCTATTTCTTTAATGCATTTAACTAATATATCTGCATGATAAACACCTGTCTATGTTAAAAATGCATGTAATCAAATATATTACAATTGGGTTAAACACCTGTGTATGTTACATGCATGTAACAACATTTGTTCTAATAGTAATACAGTACTGTCTATGTGTCTACATGCATGTAATTACATATTTACAATGATTAAACACTGAACTAAAAAAAGGCTTAGTAAATTACAAGCATAATATTGTTAATGGTTTTGCAGTCTGATCCATTATTTAAAAGGTTAATTAAAAAGACAACAATCAAATATATTACTAATTGGGTTTCTTAAAATGTATTTACAGCATATAACAACATTTGTTCTAATAGTAATACAGTACTTCATATGCTCTTCCAGTGATTATATTTTTACAATGAACTGAACTAAAATTAAAAATAGTATATATACAAGCATGTAGTTTTTCGCAGTCTGCCATTTTGCTTTTTTATGGAATACACTTCAAGACGGGTGGAAGTCTCCGAAGTATGTGACGTAATTAATATGATGTCATGATGTTGTTAGATTATGTCACATCCTTCCACCTCTCTTGGAGAGTATTCCATAAAACAGTAAAATGGCAGCCTACATGCTGTGTGTTCTAGGAGATTTCAGCAAAGTCGATATAGCTGACAAGGTTACCATTTGTCAAATCTGTGTCATTGTACCGTTTTTTTCACAATTTCTGTCAGGACAAATTATTGAGGAAATCTAAAGGTAATTAAAGGTAGGCGAGTAATTTATCATCAGGGATGGCATGGGTCCCATTTCTGATGGGATTGCGAAAATTAGCGCAAGTAAATTATAGTACTTGGGATATTTGTTTCAGGTCATGGAATAATGCAGTACCATACATCACTATTAAATTAATTTATCAGAACAGACATAGAAATATTGAGAAATTGGTTCAGACTTTAATATTAATACAACAGGTACCTCCTCCAAAGCTGTGATGCTGTACAAGTCTTCATGCGGCCAGTCTCTGGTGCCGTCTTCGACAATCACAGGAATATCTCTTCTCAAATACTTGTGGACAATTTCTTCAGCTGAGATGTTCCGGAGACGTTTAATTTCATGCAAGCCTTCACAGATCTGGAAAGGTAAATTTAGCTTTGTTTTAAGAATATAAATCCAAAAAAGCATCAGTTGAATCTGATGTTTAAAAATTATTTTCACAATATATGTGCTGTCATTTCGAAAACAGAATATCATATAAGGAATATTATTAAGAAAAATAATGACCACACTAGTTGTATTCCAAGTAGTTTAGTTTAACCCTTCAGCTGCTAATGGCAATCTACAATGCTGTGGAATTTTTAATTCTTCAGGTCACTTTTTTGCCTTGGACTACCGTATATTCAAATTTTTTAACAGAATGTTTGTTTTTTCCATGAACATCTTCTTAATTGCAGGTGTTAAGTTTTGTTTTTAATATTATTTTTTGTAAGTGTTCAAATCAATGTACCTTCCATCCCTTTCTAAAACCAGAGTACATTCCATTTCAACTTATTTTTGAGCTTATATCCAATTAAGGATCAAGCATGCTGTATTGGGCACACACTCAGCTGACTGGGCTGTCTGTCCTGGACAGGGGGTCAGTTGTTAATTGTTAGTGGGTAGTGAGAGAGAAGAGGGTGTAGTTGTTAAAACTCACTCTGGGTGGGAGTCGGTACCGGGCTGCGAACCCTATACCTACCAGCCTTATGTCCGATGGCTTAATCATGACGCCACCGAGGCCGGTACCAAAGTACCAAGAATTACCTGACAGTCATCTGTTGTTAACTGATTGGCTGTGTACAGTGGGTTATCTATCAAACAGTTCTGGTTCCAAAGCCGAGTCCAGTCCCAAACAGGAAGTATCTGGAAAAGAAATTTGAAAAAACATTTTAATATTTATTTTAATAACATCTTTGGACATTTTAAAGTTACATTCTCTGGTTACCATATTATAACATCATGTACAAATGTGAAATACAAGAACAAATGCACTTTTAAAAAAGTTGTGTGTGTTCGCTGTGAACAGATATCGTCAAATGTATACGCTTGATTCATCACCTGTGCCACCATAGCTTGGCAAATCACAAACAACAGCCTGTTGTCAGTTTCAGTTAACATGTGTGTTTGCTGATTTCAAATTGTAGGGTTCGTCTCAAAAAATTAAAAGAGAAATCTTGCGCTGTACGAAGAACGTTCGGTTGAGGATACGGTACTAGAGTCTTTAGTTAAAACCGGTTTGATCTTGACAACGTATTATCGACAGTCGTACATTCCTATTTCAGAATTGATATTTTATAAAGTGTTAGTAGAACTTTCAAAGTTTAGTTTGTATACTAGTAACACATTAATCATATATTTTTTTTTTAAATAAAATATACTAAAGTAGACAATGAACGTTTTCAGTTCTTAATTTTACGTGTTAAAATCGACAATTCAAATAAATATTATTTTGTTTGGAAAGGGTAAAGATGGGGGGGGGGGGGGTTGTTTAACGACATCAAAGTAAAACATATTGATTTAATAATCATCCGACCCCATACAACCGTAAATAAAATGTGTTGAGTGCGTCGTTAAATAAAACATATCCTATCCTGCTGTTGGATGTCTAACATTTGGTAATTTTGATATATAATCTTAGAGAGGAATCGGGTGCATGTGCAGAGGGAGGGTATTGGAGGTCAAAACCTGTACTTGCCCAAGCTTAAAAAAAAATTGAAATGTATTTTTTGGGGGTGGGAGCATGGCCCCATATAAACTTCGCTTAACACAGTCTATAACCCCAACCCCGCTGAAATCCCTGCACACGCGCCTTGGAAACCTGCTACATTTTTTTTTTTATCAAAGGATTGTTTATATGTACCATCCCAGACAGGATATCACATACCATGGTCTTTTTGTATACCCGCCGATGGGGATCGATCCTAGACTGACCGTGCATTTCCAAAAAACACCTTTTTAGGTCTAAGTAATGAATAAAAATAACATATAGTCTTGAAAAATGTTATGTAAATCAAACACAGTACTCTCTTCCTCTACCTCTAGAGCGTTACATAATTAGTAACACCCTCTTACATGTAACGTGTATGCCAACAGCTGGCCACTGTCAAAATTTCAAGGCAAATCCCCCACTCACCGACCCCTGGAAAGGCGTTGTACCATACCTCTATGGATATAAGTATGTTTTGGAGATATGAGACGACCCCTCAATCAAGACAGTTAAATTTGTTCAAAAATTGCGAAATCTCACGTGATCTCTTGTTGGGGAATTCTATACATGTGATAAGCCAATGAAAACCAAGATCGGTACGAGCCCGTCAAAAGTGTTCCACTTTCAAAATCATGGCTTTGTTTTTGACCTGGATAAGTCAGCGTAGTGAAACTAATGCAGAGTGTGGCGTCATATATTGAACAAAATAAGAAACTTCCGCTAACTTTGCTTGAACATAACTTCATGAAAACAAACTGGGGGAATAATTGTTATATATGCATTTAAAGAGTGTTCCATGATGCATCGTTTGGTGTAAAAATCATGGCCATAGGTTAACAGAAGCTGGGAGAAATTTTGACCAAGTGTGGCAGGGGTTAAAAAAACAAAAAAAACAACTTAATAACGGGTATGACCACCTCTTGAATTGACCACTGCAGTGCATTGCAGGCGCATAGAATTGACTAAAGTGTTGATTTCTACCTGTGGAATATTGTTTCATTCCTGAATGACCGCTTGACAAAGTTTGTTGACGTTAGCGGGTGGGTTGGGACGACGCCTCAATCACCTGTCCAGATTATCCCAGACATGCTCGGTGGGGTTGAGATCAGGACTTTTAGCGGGCCAGTCATCAATGAAATCAATGTTATTTGTCCTAAGAAAATGTACAGTGTCTCTAGCTGTATGAGAGGTGGCATTATCATGCTGAAAATCAAGATGTTGGCGTTGTTATGGAACGGAGGAATGACGTGATGAGCGAAAATGTCATCTCGGTAACGTTGAGCATTTAAATTGCCATCAATGATGACTAGTGGTGAACGATAACCATGGGCAATGGCTGCCCAGACCATGACACAACCCCCACCCCTGAAACTATCTCGCTCAAGAACACAACAGTCAGCATAGCATTCATTTCTCCCTGCCATCACCACATTGTAAAGAAAATCTGGTTTCATCCGAAAAAAGAACGGTATTCCAGCGTCGCCGTATCCAACGAGTGTGTACATGTGCCCAATTAAGACGATTTAGACGCATCCAACGTAAGGACGTCGTGCATGTAAACCGTTCTCCCGCAGACGATTACGAACAGTTTGCCCACTGATTCGGTTATTATGAAGCCCAGGTGTGTTAGCAGCAGTAGCAGTGGCAGTTTGGAATTGATTGCGCAAATGGGTGTTCATGATATAGCAGTCTTGACCACGCGGAGGTCCACGAAGTGGTAAGTCGTTGGTGCTTCCAGTCGCGAAGATTTCGTATCGCTCAACTAGAACTCCCAATATGCCTTGCAACGTCTTCTGTCGACATGCCAGCATCAAGCATGCCAATCGCCCGTCCGCGTAAATTATTGGGTATTCTTGGCATACTAAAAATGCTACAATGTAAAAAAAACATTAATTTTGTTACAAATTTTGAAGCCTTTTCGTTCACTTGACAACAATGTCAGTAAGACAAGTAAAACAAATTGACCGAATACTACACGGGACATGTCGAACCATGCATGCATGTGCAAATTGAATTTCACGTTGTCGACGATTAACAGTGCAAAAATAATCAATAAAATTCATGAATCCTAATAATACAGCTCAAGGCTAATACTACCTATATAATTTCATTACACAATGAATTCTTTAACACAATAAATACTATATGTACAAATCGGAAGTTTCTTTTTTTGTTCAGTATATATGCACCAAACGTGCATTTTCTGTTCTATATATGCTTAAATAATAAAAATATTCCAGAGAATGTAGTTTTAAACTGTGGCTGTTGGTGTCTAATTGATAGTTATTTTTAATACACAACTTTTCAGAGAATGAGTTTTATGACCTGGATTACACCAATTAAAGATAGTGTAGATACAAAAAAAAAACACATATAAATATATATTAAAAGAGGTTGACATATATATTATTACATAGTTTTTAAGTGAAATGTGTTTATCCTCAAAACGATTGTAAAAATGTACTGTATGTGTCAAGGCCCACTTGCTCTACTATTACCACCAGAAATGGGTGTTTTTTAAGTGGGGGTTAAAAAAAAGAAGACAATCTACTCCATTTCATTTTTGAAAAAGCAATGTTGTTTACTAAAATTAAACTTTCACCAAAAGAACCTGCTGTCCAGTCAAATTAAAGTTCTTGGAGATAATTTAAGGTTCCTCAATTCCATTTTTGTAGTGTACAGCTGTTAATGTGTTATCAAATTTATTTAATCACAATTATTAATGAAGCTATTCAATTCATGTAATGAAATTGGTAAATGCCAGATAGCAATTTCCATGGGAAGTGAAGCAAGAAATCCATTAGCCTCCAAACTGGATAATCAATAAAGAACTGTTCCTGCACATAGTATTAACAGCTTTTCCAATATCATAGTAGAATGTGTCATGAAATGTGACTTAAGCCTAAATTTTACAACAGGAGTTGATATAAGTAGACCATAAGAACAGACTGAAATAGAATTTATTAAACATAGAGGATTATGAATATTTAAAAAAAGATATTATAAAAAGCCAACTAATTGTACTCCTTCATCTTAAAATATTTAACAAATTGTATTATTCTTACTCAAACACTGTTGCTTATAGTAGTACAATTTAAAATGGTGATATTAGCAATGTAGTTGTTAGGTCTCATTCTGCATCAACCAATTTTAGACTTTCTTTCTTTTTTTTATCATTTAAAAAGTCAGTAATTTAAATGGTTTATTAATTTTTTGTGTGCTAATTCATGCCTGAGAATTGGGAGAATGTTCAGCGATTCATTCACATGGCACTCGTGCAGATTTATTTTGGGGGGTAACCCATTTCTTGGTTTTTTTTACTTTAAATTTACTAATATAGGACATGCTATAGATGGCTTTATGCAAAATGAAACAGATTACCAGTTGTATTTGTTCGGGGGGGGGGGGGGGGGGTTGCCATCTGCTAGTTACTTGTGTTTCAGGTCTAATGACAGACTCCACTCTTAATGCTGTAGAGGTTCACTAAATGAAGTCCAAGAATGTCATTTATTGCGATTTCAATAGATAAGAAAGTGAGGACCACAACATAATATATAAGTTCATTATGTTTCCCATGTTGAAAGTTGCTTATTTAATGCTGGCAGCTGTGTTGGCATCATCCAAAATGTAATAAATCTGTAATGTAGGCCTATATAAATGTGTTATAATAATTGATGAAATTCATCAGCTAGATTATTTTGACCAGCCTGTATCTTGTTTGAACACTCTCACCTAAATCAAATGACATAATAAAAATAAAAAATAAAAATAATAATTAAAAAAACAAAAACAAAAACAACAACCAACAATTAAAGTTTAAATTTGATATGTAAATTTATAACTTCACAGATTACAAAACGTTACTTCTTTTTATAACATATAAACTTGTATGTCAATAGAATACTTGCTTGGTAAAGAACTGTAGACCTATATACCATGACATATCTATACCAAATATGGTTGTGTCCAATGTGTATTAATGGGGAACAAATACATATGTGGACCAGTGTGAATCTATCCAGTTTTCCCAGAGACACACCAAAGTTTGCAGAGTTTGCATGATAGGTATTTCCAAAAAATATCATACAACCGTGTCCGGTGTATCGGCGCGTCCAGTGATTCGGCGCACTTGATATTTTGCTGAAGTATGCTTAGGAAGTTGTCATGTTGTTGGTATTTTTAACGAATTAAAGTTCAATTTCTTTTTCAATGGTTAATCAAGTATCAACATACATGTATTTATTGTTAAGGATGCAATTATTATTTTTTTAGAATTATCAATAAATATATCATAATTTCAAAATAAATCATTCAACTGTTTTCGTCTATATAAACGCGAAGTAGGTCAGCCTTATTGATATTAAGAATGTTAAAACCAGTCTGAAAACACCTTTCCCGCATTTTTTAAATTATAGTAAACAGTATAAATGTAATTATTTTTGTTCGGTTATTTTTATTTAAACTGAAAAGGAAAACACAGACAAATGCAAACAAAACAAAAAATTTACACCTTAATTGACAGTCATTCCAGTTCACAATTGTCACATTGTTGTAAAAAATAAAAGCGAAATAAGATCCATGTGTGTGCACAATCTACCCGAGAAAAATAAAATCCATGTAGGCATCTTAGCCATGCATGACAATGAACATGTATGCATCTGCAGTACTGTGCCACTCAAGAAAACGTTTCCGAAACTGATCATGAGATGGGTCATGTGCGATCGTTAATTTTCATAGTAATATTTTTAACAAGACAAAATAAAAAAGTACTAAAATAATTTTGGGACAATAGTGTAGCATTTATGGGCTAAAAGTGAGGCCATGGTCAATGATCCACATCTACTGCGCCGAATCACCGGACATGCAAATCGTTTTGGATACAAGGGGGTGCCTATATTTATGCACCATTTTAAAATGTTTATTTACTACAGACATAAAACAATTTGTAGTGTATTTCAGATTATGCACTGCTTCATTGGTGAGAGACACATTTTATTAAGTATTTCACAGTGTTCACATAGAAAATGGTCCTTGAATGCTTAGGTGCGCCGATACACCGGACAGCACTGTACCTGTCATATCTGGTGTTTCAATGAGTCACTGTCAATCCTATATAATAAAATTTTAATTAAACAAATTACAAAACATACTGATATTGCCGTTTTTCTGGTGACAGAACTCATGATGCGATAAACTGGGTCAACGTAGAAAAGTGTGGCAGTGACGGCAACAAAAACTGCAATCCAGAGGAAGCGACGATTCCATTTCTCCTTTTTAACTTTTTCATTCTTGTGGAAGACGGCAGCGAGTTTGTCAATCTGACCGGGGCTGTATCCAGCGTTCACACAGAATACGTGCAACTTTCGAATCTCCCGGTCAATATACTCCAATTTCTCTTCGAACGAAAACTGTTTTTGTTCATCTGTTACAGTAGTATCTTCTGCTGACATGACTCTGGTTACTAAAGAGATCAGAAATACAAACCTGAACCACGAACTAGTCAAGAACTAATGGGAGATAATCACTTCCGTGTTGAGGCGAGACTTGTTGACTTCCTGCATGCTTAAACACTACTTCCGCATTAACAAACCAGCATGGATGGTTTCCAGCTTTTTAAAAAACTTGGAATCGGAGCTAAATTTGATTTCAAGCGCTTTCAAAATGATGCTGAGCGTTTAAAAGTATTTTATATTTGTCTCATTTTGAGTGACTACATTGTGCTGTTGTCTGTGATGTATTGTGTTATTTTTATATCCCGACTTCGAAAGCCGACGTTGCACTAAATGGAGGGGTGGGGGTGTAATCAGCGCTCGTATACTTCCATTGAACTACATTAAACTAGAATTGTTAACCACTAAGTACTAATAACTGTTGTCAACTATTTTTCAAATTATGTGTGCACACTAGCTCAAGTGCTGAGCTAGCCCTGTCATGTTTATGTGATAAATCTGTCATTTTGATGAATTGTGTTTGTACAAAATGTGGAGGAAATCCAATGGTAGTTAAATGTAGAAGATTACTTTGTCAACAATGTTCTTCGTACTTTAGGTAACAGATTGTTAATTTGGGGAGATTCTAATGTCGGATAATTATGGGATATTAAACAAGCTTCCATTTCGTATCATGTTTATGTCCCAAGTGAAATATTTTTCAGTTGTCACGAGCTTTATCGATTGACAATGAAAATTATTTCACGAGGGACATAAACATGATACGAAATGGTAGCAAGTTTAATATCCTATTTATTACCCATACTCAATCTTAATTTATGTCACTCATCTCATTTCGTTGACGTTCCTGTATGGTTGTAGTCCGCTAATTGATGACGTCATCGTGTGACGTCAAAAGTGTTATGTCCCACTTGGCATTCTAGTGGGACGTATCACTTTGCTATGTACCAAGATATTTGTAACCATATGGGTAATAAATAATAATCTGTTACAATGAACTGTCAAGCCTATTTTAACGACGTTTGTGAGTTTGTCCCTTTTTTATTTAAAGGAATGATCAGGCAAAGCTGTTTGGACACCAACTGGTGTGCATATTCAACAATATTTAATGCATATTATTGCTTAAAATATTGGTATATTAATTAATAAAATGGTAATGATATTTATAAGTTGACTAAACAGTAGGGTGCGTTAACCAACCGCTGGGGCAAGTTGTTGGTTTTAGGGCAAGTTGACCTGCTTTACTTGTAAACATTACATTTGTACCCAAAACCGGCTGATTATATTTCATTTCCGTGTGTCAGGTTTCTACTTCTACTAGACAGAAACATGTATGGTTATTGTTATGAATGAACTTGAACATAAATGGTATTTTAGATATAGTACTTGTCTGAAATTTCAAAGCTGACAGTTTTTAACACTAGTTATAATATAGCTGTATTCTCACACATTTACACAATAAGGCTAGATGACACTCGAGCCAATCACACACCTATCCCCTCACCTATTGAGGCTTTAGTGGTTATAAAGAGATGTGTTGCCTAACATTTTTTAAAACAATGCCTGTTTTTATTCATAAAAAATAGCCATTCATGGCCAGTTTGTTAATATAAACTGACTTCCTACATCCTATTTGCTCATCTATCTAGAATTAGTAATATTTAACTGCTAACAGTTAACATTCCTTTCAGTGTCATTCGTAAATATAAATTTTTGTGAAATATTTCAATTCACAAAATAGTACTTAGCAGTATTTCAATTTCATAGATATACAATAGCCAGTTTGTTTAATTTATAAGTTTAAATGCCTCCAAATGATTTAAAAAAACAAACAAATCTGAGACATCCAGATACAACAAGTGTTTCCTTTTCTGACAAGACTCATGTTAGTGTAAAAATTACAAATGAAAGGGTGCAGGTGGAAATGTTTTCAATTGAAATTGGGCGAGGGGAGGGGTCTCAGGCTAGACAAACAGATTCTTCTATATTCAGCAATGTATAACTATGACAAAATAGTTTTAGGTTTGTGGTTTGTGTTCTTTACAGAATTGTAGCGTTCATGGATTGTGTTTAATGTCTTTAAAGCCGCACACCCTAGTTCCATCCAGCGAAAATAAATTATAATTTGGTTAATCTACAAACCTGTAACACACTTAGATCATGTTTTTATCAAATGGAGTGAAAAAGCAGGTTTTATATCGATAAATACCATGGGAATCTCCATGTCCCAATTGCTTGAAATAATTTTGAAAGTTAGTATTCTGATGTCACCAGTAGATGTCGCTTGAAGCACAACAATGCCTACGTCACGACAAATTGCACAGACTTTGGGGTGCGTTCGTTTCACGTCTCCTGGACATGTTCCAACTGTTCTGTGTCTCAATACAAAACGTTACAAACCCTTAAAACCAATAATTTTGCTAAGTCTTACGATATCTGGAGAGGGGATACAACCAGAACAGAACAGTTGGAACATGTCCAGGAGAGGTGAAATGAACGCACCCCAAGTCTGTGAAATTTGTCGTGACGTAGGCATTGTTGTGCTTCTACCGGTGACATCAGAATACTAACTTTCAAAATTATTTCAAGCAATTGGGACATGGGGATTCCCATGGTATTTATCGATATAAAACCTGCTTTTTCACTCCATTTGATAAAAACGTGATCTAAGTGTGTTACAGGTTTGTAGATTAACTAAATTATAATTTATTTTCGCTGGATGGAACTAGGGTGTGCGGCTTTAATTAAATTGTTTATAGAACTTGCCCGTTATCTAAATTAGTGGTTTATCTGTGTTCCACAGTGAAATTCAAAGGTTTATAATATTTAAAGGATCTTGTGTAATTTTTTGCGTTTGTTCTATATGTTATACTGTTTATTTTTATAAATTGTTTAAATATAGATCATTGCTCCAGTTCGTTCACATGACAACAAAACAAAGTTAGCTGAGTCAACTAAAGATGTAGATATAACTGCTTCTGAATCAAGTTCATCAAAGAAAAGAAAGTCATCAAAGCCTATATATGAAAATGGAAAAACCAAGACGTGTAAAGAAGGTAGCAATTTATGGAAAAAGAAGAATTTGATAAATATGTTTTTCAACAATATTTTTGTTTTTAACAATATGTGGACCAAGGAAGGATTTTCATGTTTCTTTGTAAATATTAATACACAATGATTAAATTCTGATTTAGGTACAGTATCACTCAATGATAATTTTATAGTTATTCATTTCGTGATCCTTTAAAAACTTTTCTTTTTTTAATGTAGTCTTTGTCAGTGTATTTTCTGGATCAAATTCCTAAAATAAATATTGTAAGCAAGATAGTATAAAGTGAGATAAAAACTGATATTTCTTTTTAATTATTATTCTTTTTGATATAATTGAAACATTTGCAAATTTTTTCAGAAGAAATATCAAGTGTGGATGACAAGAGTGATGAAGATAACAGATCTACAGATAACGATACTGAAGTAGAAAACAAACAAACTGAGCTATACCTTCTTGGAAATATTACTTCATCAGGAGATATTACGCCAAAGAAAACAAAGGCATTGAAAAAGAAGACCAAGAAGAAAAGGGTCACTAAACTTGCTGACTTAAAGCAGGAAGAGGTATTTGATTTTATTACAATATGTGTTTACCAAATGAAGTGTGGTAGTATAGAATTATCTTTAAATATGAATCATTCACGTAATTTATACAAATTTACATATGCAGCATACACAGAGGTACATCTTATGAAACAATTGCAAAGCTAGCTCTGTCATTCGCCAAATTCACCAAATGCACATTTTTGAAATAATTGGCAAATTTTATTTTAATTTGGCAAAATAATTTTTATTTTGAAAGAAAATAACTGGGGTTTTGCCATTTTTGAAGTTTACTAGATAATTTGGCAACATTTTCCTGCTCACCCAGAGCTAGCCCTGAATTGTTTTAAAACATTAAATATGAATAATTTTTATGAAAGAAAGAAAGAAATGTTTTATTTAACGACACACTCAACACATTTTATTTACGGGTTATATGGCGTCAGACATATGGTTACGGACCACACATATAATGAGAGAGGAAACCAGCTGTAGCCACTTCATGAGCTACTCTTTTGATTAGCAGCAAGGAATCTTTTATATGCACCATCCCACAGACAGGGTGGTACATAATTTTAATGAAGTAAAGTGCATGTTAGTGGGATTCCAATCCACTGCATGGTATCTTGTTGCTCTGAGAAACCTAACTTGTTGGTGTGTGTTTGATATTATACATAATCTATTCAAGAAAAATTAATTACATATGTAAGGTTTCGATTATACCAGTCACCTGGAAAGCTGGAAAGTGAAAATACAACAACTGAAATTCGGAGTGACTTTTATTTCAAAAGCATGGCATCTGACCACTTTTCATCAATGTCAATTTATGTTACATAAATATGCACAAGGCACTACAACATCAACATTAATATGACCTCAACACTAATATTTACTAAGCTTGGTTAACGCATCTAACCTGTATTCTTATTATAGTGCACTCGCACTTGGATGACTAAACAATCAATTTCCACAATAGGACTTGATACATTATCATGACCATAAACAACAGTCATTCTGTCAACAATATCAATCTTCACTTTAGCCCATATGGGGTTAACTCTTAATTAACAAAATCATGACATTAAACTACATATTCAATCTCCACTTTAACCCATATGGGGTTAACTCTTAATCAATTAACTCCAGCTTACCTAACGAATAGACATTTAGTCGCAAACCTATTTGATCAATTAATTCAAATAACTAAATACTGAAACCACACTTCAGTTTCTATTCAGAACCATTAAAATGTAAACAGTAGAGTTACTTCCCTTAATAACGCTAGACTGAAATTTCTATTTCCCTTCCGAACATTAAAATTACTTCCCTTGATAAAGCTAGACTGTAATTCTTGACCAATCATATAGACCGATGGACCTACACAATACGCTATCAGTCAAGGCAATTACATGTATTCATCAAGTTACTTTCCCTTGTTTTAAATCGAGTACAAACATACAATATTTAATATCCAACAATTACACTGTATCATATTAATAAAGTATTTTGGAGCAACAAATCATTTTCCTAAACCATAAACTTAGATGTACTAATATAATCCTACATAACTTACCAACCCCCAAGGTCATGCGACTCATCGTTCGCGATAACCATTTATTAACAAAACATCAAATTAACTGGACATGTCAACTTGTTATACATATATTTACATAAACTGTGTTTTTGCCAAGGTGTGGGACGTGTAGGTCTTCTGTACATTGTGTTTTACTAACCTGGAAAGTGAAAATACAACAACTGAAATTCGGAGTGACTTTTACTTCAAAAGCATGGCATCTGACAACTTTGTAATAGCCAATCAGACTTCACCACGCACTATAGCTCCGTATTTTATACGCTATTTTCCGTAAATACAGCGGACAGCCAAATATTTCAGTTTCCGATTTTATCGTTTTGTTACACATAGTTTACTTTTATTGTGATTTTTGTTGTCTGTTGATATATTATTCTATGGTGAGGTTTTTTTTCTGAAGATTAATCATCTGCGTAATGTGAACAAGATCCACACTTACGGTTCAGACATCCCGAACCCAGTACACAGCTTCTGCCAGCTACAGACAGAATATGGTCTGCACCCAACTCTGATGGAAAACATCCGGTCAGTTGGTTATACTGTGCCAACATCCATTCAGATGCAAGCTATTCCAGTCATGTTACATGTATGTATAGTCAAATTTAATATGTGTATATACTGCTATTTGTGTCACTGTGTCAAAATCACCTCATTTCAAACACCAAATAGCTATAGTTTAAAATGTTATGTTTATTATTTTTTAATTTTCTCTATTTGAAATGTGTCAAACCTATATTTTTGCTTATTAAATTTGTGACGTATATAATGTTTTGGGTGATTTTTAAATCTTAAATTTATTAAATATCACAGATATCTTCATATTAATGCTTTTACATTATGTAATTGTCAGTCAGTAAATATCATAAAATATAACCAACAATTTTATTTTAATATAGATGATGCAACAAGTCCTGAAGTTGTTTGTTTTTTGAGGTTTATTTTATTCACATTTTCCACTGAATTCTGTGATTTGATTTGGAAGCTCAGCCAATAAATTAAATGAGTTAAAGTTATAAATTATGGATGAAATTAATTAACCTTATTATGTTTGTGTTGGGAGGATGTCTTGAATCTTTTCATGATACTACACTAATAGTGGCATGCAGTGTGCTGTCACCTCCACAACATAGTTAAATTGACTGTGCTCTGTGCACTGTTACGCTACAAAAAGGGTTAATAATTTGTACATTTGTTTTGTCTGGACTAATTTTTAAAGTCGGGCAACAAATTAAGCTTTTTAAAATCATACATCATTATAAAAGTATTTCCATAATACTTTGTATGTAATTGTGTTGTGCTTCAGAGACGTGACTTGATGGCGTGTGCTCCGACAGGTTCTGGTAAGACGGCTGCTTTCATCCTCCCCATCCTTCACCACCTGAAACAACCACACAGTCTCGGCTTCAGGGCTCTGGTTCTCGCGCCAACCAGGGAATTAGCAAAGCAGGTTTCTATTTTCATATTTTTACATCTCTGTTATGGGTTATTTGGAATCTCAATTATTATTATTTTTAAATGGTTAAAATTATACAATGTTATCAACATTGTTGTATGTTAAAACTTTTGTCAGATTGGGTTTAGTGCTTATGTAATAAATAGAACATTTCTGCTACTCATTGTTCAAAGATTGTGATCTATTACAACTACAGTTGTGAATTGTAAGAACAATTGGTAAAGTTTATTTTAATTTGGCTGAAATGATTGATATTTTGTGGGTTTTGCATTTTTTAAACATAATTTGGTGACATTTTCTGCTCGCCCAGAGCTAGCCCTGATATTAGATGTTAAAACATACTGTAAAAAATGCAGAAATTGTCCGTTTCAGAGTGACATATTTTAGACTAGGAATTCATTGTATGTATGCTTGATATGGCATTTTTCATTTTGACAGACAACCAGAGAATTCAAGCGACTGGCTGAGGGGCTAGGTTTTCGCATTCACTTCATTGAGAAAGTTAGCACAGCCATTAAGAAGTTTGGCCCAAAAGCCAAAAAGAAATTTGGTAAAGGATTAATAATAATCTTATAGTACAGTAATAAACATGTGCACCAGCTGTCTTCTTAACTTGAATAATCTTCATTAAATGAAACATAAATTCAAATATTTTCTAACCAAACTTTGCTTGCTCTACATTAAATAGTCAAAGTAAAAACTTAAGTAGTGACATTTGTATAATTAATATAAAATATTTATTGTTTTAGATGATGTGCATATTTTGATACCAATACATAATTAATTTAAATCTCACAACAAAAATAACTCTTGACTAATGTGAACAAAGAAATAAACATAATCGTAGTTTTACAATCAAACATCAATCAAAATGAAATGTGGATCTTCCATTAAAATATCAAAACTTTGATGTGTACATTAAAATGATTTGATTTTTATTAACAATATTTTTCTGTACAGAGACCCACATAATCCTTGACACAAAACACTGCCACTATTAAATTCTGTTTTGAAAACAATGTTGATCATATTGTATTTTTTTTAACAAAACCTGGGTTTTTTTCAGATGTCCTGGTGACGACCCCAAATAGACTGGTTTACTTACTCAAGCACAATCCACCAATCATCAGTCTCAGCAGGTAATCTTTTGCTAATATTAAAATGTCAAATATTATGTCATTAAAAACACTCAATTTCAACACTGTTTATCACTTTCCAATTTCGCTAATTTGTTTTTAAATCCTTTACTTTTGAACAAAATATTTTTAAACTTATATTTAAAGTGACAATGCAATATAGAACAAAATCTTTATCTGATACAAACATTATGAATTTTTTTTATAAATTGACATGATTTTCCAATTAAATGTTACCTGCAACTACAGTCAGCAAAAGCAAATAAATATTGTCCTTTGGGTTCAGCTAACTGATTGGGTGCAAAGTACCTGAACTTTTAGAGTGGTTAGGAGACGTACTTTCTCAGAACATTTTGAAAACTTTCATGTCTTTTACAAAGTTTGTTTTCTTTAATGACATCGCTAGAACACATTGATCAATGAATCATTGGCTATTGGATGTCAGACATTTGGTAATTCTGACTCGTAGTCATTAGAGAAAGCCCACTACATTTTTCCTAATGCAGAAAAGTATCTTTTATATGCACTTTCCCACAGACAGGAAAGCACATACCATGGCCTTTTACCAGTTGTGGTTGGAACAAATGTCTTTTACATGCTACTAATTTGATTTTAAAAAATGTGTTATACATGTGTAACTATTTGTCCACTGCAGTGTTGAATGGCTGGTAGTGGATGAATCAGATAAACTGTTTGAAGAAGGAACGACCGGATTTAGAGATCAGGTAATGTTAAAGTAGCTATTGAATCGAAATAATGTAATGTAATATAATTTACTAATGTATTTATAATTACTTTGTAAACAAATAACACTTTCTGTCTAATTCTTTCATAAGTGACTTCTGTATAGCTTGTCTTTTTCAGCGTTATTAAAAAATATTCTCTAGCTGCAATAGTAGATATATTTTTTATATATTATATATTTTATATTTTCTTGTGCTGCTGTTAAACATTCATTCTTTCTAAATTGAGTATTTCAATATTTGCATTAAAGGAGTGTAATCATTAATATTAGTTAGCCTTAATCCCGCTGATCTTTGAATTGATTTATGTCACCCTTCTAATTACATATACAGTGAAACCTGTCAAAACAGGACCCTGAAAACCCCCGGAAACCTGTCAAAACAGGACCCTGAAACCCCCCGGAATCCTGTCAAAACAGGACCCTGAAAACCCCCAGAATCCAGTCAAAACAGGACCATGAAAACCCCCGGAATCCTGTCAAAACAGGACCCTGAAACCCCCCGGAATCCTGTCAAAACAGGACCATGAAAACCCCCGGAAACCTGTCAAAACAGGACCCTGAAACCCCCCGGAATCCTGTCAAAACAGGACCCTGAAAACCCCCAGAATCCTGTCAAAACAGGACCCTGAAAACCCCCAGAATCCAGTCAAAACAGGACCATGAAAACCCCCGGAATCCTGTCAAAACAGGACCCTGAAAACCCCCGGAAACCTGCAAAACAGGACCCTGAAAACCCTCAGAATCCTGTCAAAACCGGCCAAGTTTCATTTTCTCCAATTTTCGGAATGCTTAAACATGACACTCTAAATGCCAGATCCTGTCAAAATCTAAATAGGTCACCTGCATGATCCGGTTTAGACAGATTTCACTGTACATTCTTATACTGTAATGCTGTTACTTTATGTAAGTCTTTGCTCTTGTTGTAGTTAGCTGAAATCTACAAAGCTTGTGATTCAGGAAACATCCGTCGAGCTATGTTCAGTGCCACATTCGCGTTTGATGTGGAGGAATGGTGCAAGTTGAATCTCGATAATGTTATTCAGGTGTATGTTGGACCAAGGTAATTAATTAACTGATGTTACACATTTTTACAAGAATTTTCATGATAAATTTTTGAACAAATTTGCAGTAAAAAGATTATAAAATGTGCAGTAATGTATTTATTTATTATATATGAAAAGAGTATCATAAATATGAAAACAAAGAATTGAATAAATTAAATTGTACTCCAAACAATATGGATAATTTTACTTCTATAGGTGTAATAAATATTTTAAAAAGAGTTCAATAGTGTAATTAATTTGTTCTCCAAACAATAGGTATTAAGATAATGTATTTTCAGGAATTCTGCGACTGAGAATGTTGAGCAAGAACTGCTGTTTGTGGGCACAGAGTCGGGCAAATTGCTGGCAGTGAGAAACCTAATTAAGCAGGTATAAATTATCTTCTTCATTGTAAACTGACTGGAGTGTGTTCTGTATTGTGATTGGTTAATTACATTCTTTTTCCGGGATCAAATAGACAATAACACCTGGAAAGCTAATGACGTCATTAGAAAGTGACGTCATTAACAATTGGAACAAGCGAAGTTGACAATTCAAGGGTCTATAGTTAGATTTTTTTTTTTAGCCAGGTATTTTTTTCTAGAAATGCCAAATATACAGTTAGTTCTGTAGAAAAACGATTCAGTTTACAATGGACATAACCATATGGAGTTTTTAGATTTGCGGGTGTTAATGTCTATTTGATGCCCACAAATGTTTCATTTTTGACCTCAGGCTAACGCCTTCTGTCAAAAATGACATTTGCGGGATCAAATAGACAATAACACCCGCAAATCTAAAAACTCCATATGGTTATCTCCTAATTTTCCTATGTATTATGTGGACATTTCGGGTTAAAGTGAAATGGCAGAATCAAAAAATACTTTTTTTCTCCATTCTTTATATATTTGTTTCCCCAAGAAATACAGCTATCGGATGTTTTGACTATTTATTACAGTCATTACTATTAACAACTTATCTGAATAAGTGAACTACTATAACATTTCATTTGTGGGTTCTTGATTAATGATTCACAAATATTTGTTTGGGTCAAGAAAAAAGTGTTAATAATTTGCAGAAAAATCCAGTAACTTTCTTTAAAGTTATTAACTTATATTTAGAAGACAACTTATATTTAGAAAATAGTTGAAGTACATCTATGTCTACAGTCTTTGTTAATGTTGGAATAGTTCCATTTACAAATAAATAGGAATATTCTCGTCTTTAACTTTCTACACATAAGATACAAAAAAGATACAAGATATAAGACAAAATGTTTTTGTAAGGGCCTTTTTGCTAGGTTTGGAATGACCTCACCTATACCTCACAACAGTGGTAGCTCTTGTTAATACATCATGTATTACATGCGACTGCCTTTGGTATGTCAGTTGCCATGTGACCCTGCCTTTAATATATATATTTCTGAATTTTGAGCTTTATATCTTATAATAAAGCCTGTAATTGTAGTATCGCCAATGTGATGAAGGAGGCCGGGTGTCCCGTTCCAGACTACATGCTGCAGATGAAGCCACCTAACAAGTAAGCACTTTGTTTTCTCTCTAATCTTGTTTTAAATTATCTTAGTCTTCTCTGTTTTTGTGGAAGAAGAATTTGTAGGGCCATACCTAGTTTAGAACTATATGGGGGAAGCAGTAAAAACAGTCAGTAATATAGGGCTATACCTAGTCTAGAACTATATGGGGGAGGCAATAAAAACAGTCAGTAATATAGAGCCATACCTAGTCTAGAACTATATGGGGGAGGCAGTAAAAACACTAATATAGGGCTATACCTAGTCTAGAACTATATGGGGGAGGCAGTAAAAACACTAATATAGGGCCATACCTAGTCTAGAACTATATGGGGGAGGCAGTAAAAACACTAATATAGGGCCATACCTAGTCTAGAACTATATGGGGGAGGCAGTAAAAACACTAATATAGGGCCATACCTAGTCTAGAACTATATGGGGGAGGCAGTAAAAACACTAATATAGGGCCATACCTAGTCTAGAATTATATGGGGGAGGCAGTAAAAACACTAATATAGGGCCATACCTAGTTTAGAACTATATGGGGGAGGCAGTAAAAACACTAATATAGGGCCATACCTAGTCTAGAATTATATGGGGGAGGGAATAAAAACACTAATATAGGGCCATACCTAGTCTAGAATTATATGGGGGAGGCAATAAAAACACTAATATAGGGCTATACCTAGTCTAGAACTATATGGGGGAGGCAGTAACAACACTAATATAGGGCCATACCTAGTCTAGAACTATATGGGGGAGGCAGTAAAAACACTAATATAGGGCTATACCTAGTCTAGAACTATATGGGGGAGGCAGTAAAAACACTAATATAGGGCCATACCTAGTCTAGAACTATATGGGGGAGGAAGTAAGAACACTAATATAGGGCCATACCTAGTCTAGAACTATATGGGGGAGGCAGTAAAAACAGTCAGTAATATAGGGCCATACCTAGTCTAGAACTATATGGGGGAGGCAGTAAAAACAGTCAGTAATATAGGGCCATACCTAGTCTAGAACTATATGGGGGAGGCAGTAAAAACAGTCAGTAATATAGGGCTATACCTAGTCTAGAACTATATGGGGGAGGCAGTAAAAACACTAATATAGGGCCATACCTAGTCTAGAACTATATGGGGCAGGCAGTAAAACACTAATATAGGGCCATACCTAGTCTAGAACTATATGGAGGAGGCAGTAAAAACACTAATATAGGGCTATACCTAGTCTAGAACTACATGGGGGAGGCAGTAAAAACACTAATATAGGGCTATACCTAGTCTAGAATTATATGGGGGAGGAAGTAAAAACACTAATATAGGGCCATACCTAGTCTAGAACTATATGGGGGAGGCAGTAAAAACACTAATATAGGGCTATACCTAGTCTAGAACTACATGGGGGAGGAAGTAAAAACACTAATATAGGGCTATACCTAGTCTAGAACTATATGGGGGAGGCAGTAAAAACAGTCAGTAATATAGGGCCATACCTAGTCTAGAACTATATGGGGGAGGCAGTAAAAACAGTCAGTAATATAGGATTATACCTAGTCTAGAATTATATGGGGGAGGCAATAAAAACAGTCAGTAATATAGGGCCATACCTAGTCTAGAACTATATGGGGGAGGCAGTAAAAACAGTCAGTAATATAGGGCCATACCTAGTCTAGAACTATATGGGGGAGGCAGTAAAAACACTAATATAGGGCCATACCTAGTCTAGAATTATATGGGGGAGGCAATAAAAACAGTAATATAGGGCTATACCTAGTCTAGAATTATATGGGGGAGGCAGTAAAAACACTAATATAGGGCTATATATGGGGGAGGCAGTAAAAACACTAATATAGGGCTATACCTAGTCTAGAACTATATGGGGGAGGCAGTAAAAACAGTCAGTAATATAAGGCCATACCTAGTCTAGAACTATATGGGGGAGGCAGTAAAAACAGTCAGTAATATAGGGCCATACCTAGTCTAGAACTATATGGGGGAGGCAGTAAAAACACTAATATAGGGCCATACCTAATCTTAGAACTATATGGGGGAGGCAGTAACAACACTAATATAGGGCCATACCTAGTCTAGAATTATATGGGGGAGGCAATAAAAACACTAATATAGGGCCATACCTAGTCTAGAATTATATGGGGGAGGCAATAAAAACACTAATATAGGGCCATACCTAGTTTAGAACTATATGGGGTAGGCAGTAAAAACACTAATATAGGGCCATACCTAGTCTAGAATTATATGGGGGAGGCAATAAAAACACTAATATAGGGCCATACCTAGTTTAGAACTATATGGGGGAGGCAGTAAAAACACTAATATAGGGCCATACCTAGTCTAGAATTATATGGGGGAGGCAATAAAAACAGTAATATAGGGCTATACCTAGTCTAGAATTATATGGGGGAGGCAGTAAAAACACTAATATAGGGCTATACCTAGTCTAGAACTATATGGGGGAGGCAGTAAAAACAGTCAGTAATATAGGGCCATACCTAGTCTAGAACTATATGGGGGAGGCAGTAAAAACAGTCAGTAATATAGGGCTATACCTAGTCTAGAACTATATGGGGGAGGCAATAAAAACACTAATATAGGGCCATACCTAGTCTAGAACTATATGGGGGAGGCAGTAAAAACACTAATATAGGGCTATACCTAGTCTAGAATTATATGGGGGAGGCAATAAAAACACTAATATAGGGCTATACCTAGTCTAGAATTATATGGGGGAGGCAATAAAAACACTAATATAGGGCTATACCTAGTCTAGAACTATATGGGGGAGGCAGTAAAAACAGTCAGTAATATAGGGCCATACCTAGTCTAGAATTATATGGGGGAGGCAGTAAAAACACTAATATAGGGCTATACCTAGTCTAGAATTATATGGGGGAGGAAGTAAAAACACTAATATAGGGCCATACCTAGTCTAGAATTATATGGGGGAGGCAGTAAAAACACTAATATAGGGCCATACCTAGTCTAGAACTATATGGGGGAGGCAATGAAAACACTAATATAGGGCCATACCTAGTCTAGAACTATATGGGGAAGGCAGTAAAAACACTAATATAGGGCTATACCTAGTCTAGAATTATATGGGGGAGGAAGTAAAAACAGTCAGTAATATAGGGCTATACCTAGTCTAGAATTATATGGGGGAGGCAGTAAAAACACTAATATAGGGCTATACCTAGTCTAGAATTATATGGGGGAGGAAGTAAAAACACTAATATAGGGCTATACCTAGTCTAGAACTATATGGGGGAGGCAATAAAAACACTAATATAGGGCTATACCTAGTCTAGAACTATATGGGGGAGGCAGTAAAAACAGTCAGTAATATAGGGTCATACCTAGTCTAGAATTATATGGGGGAGGAAGTAAAAACACTAATATAGGGCTATACCTAGTCTAGAACTATATGGGGGAGGCAGTAAAAACACTAATATAGGGCCATACCTAGTCTAGAACTATATGGGGGAGGCAGTAAAAACACTAATATAGGGCCATACCTAGTCTAGAACTATATGGGGGAGGCAGTAAAAACACTAATATAGGGCCATACCTAGTCTAGAACTATATGGGGGAGGCAGTAACAACACTAATATAGGGCCATACCTAGTCTAGAACTATATGGGGGAGGCAGTAAAAACACTAATATAGGGCCATACCTAGTCTAGAACTATATGGGGGAGGCAGTAAAAACACTAATATAGGGCCATACCTAGTCTAGAACTATATGGGGGAGGCAGTAAAAACACTAATATAGGGCCATACCTAGTCTAGAACTATATGGGGGAGGCAGTAAAAACACTAATATAGGGCCATACCTAGTCTAGAACTATATGGGGGAGGCAGTAAAAACACTAATATAGGGCCATACCTAGTCTAGAACTATATGGGGGAGGCAGTAAAAACACTAATATAGGGCCATACCTAGTCTAGAACTATATGGGGGAGGCAGTAACAACACTAATATAGGGCCATACCTAGTCTAGAACTATATGGGGGAGGCAGTAAAACACTAATATAGGGCCATACCTAGTCTAGAACTATATGGGGGAGGCAGTAAAAACACTAATATAGGGCCATACCTAGTCTAGAACTATATGGGGGAGGCAGTAAAAACACTAATATAGGGCCATACCTAGTCTAGAACTATATGGGGGAGGCAGTAAAAACACTAATATAGGGCCATACCTAGTCTAGAACTATATGGGGGAGGCAGTAAAAACACTAATATAGGGCCATACCTAGTCTAGAACTATATGGGGGAGGCAGTAAAAACACTAATATAGGGCCATACCTAGTCTAGAATTATATGGGGGAGGCAATAAAAACACTAATATAGGGCCATACCTAGTCTAGAACTATATGGGGGAGGAAGTAAAAACACTAATATAGGGCCATACCTAGTCTAGAACTATATGGGGGAGGCAGTAAAAACACTAATATAGGGCCATACCTAGTCTAGAACTATATGGGGGAGGCAGTAAAAACACTAATATAGGGCCATACCTAGTCTAGAACTATATGGGGGAGGCAGTAAAAACACTAATATAGGGCCATACCTAGTCTAGAACTATATGGGGGAGGCAGTAAAACAGTCAGTAATATAGGGCCATACCTAGTCTAGAACTATATGGGGGAGGAAGTAAAAACACTAATATAGGGCCATACCTAGTCTAGAACTATATGGGGGAGGCAGTAAAAACAGTCAGTAATATAGGGCCATACCTAGTCTAGAACTGTATGGGGGAGGCAGTAAAAACAGTCAGTAATATAGGGCCATACCTAGTCTAGAACTATATGGGGGAGGCAGTAAAAACACTAATATAGGGCTATACCTAGTCTAGAATTACATGGGGGAGGCAGTAAAAACACTAATATAGGGCTATACCTAGTCTAGAACTATATGGGGGAGGAAGTAAAAACACTAATATAGGGTTATACCTAGTCTAGAACGACATGGGGGAGGCAGTAAAAACACTAATATAGGGCCATACCTAGTCTAGAACTATATGGGGGAGGAAGTAAAAACACTAATATAGGGCCATACCTAGTCTAGAACTATATGGGGGAGGCAATAAAAACACTAATATAGGGCTATACCTAGTCTAGAATTATATGGGGGAGGAAGTAAAAACACTAATATAGGGCTATACCTAGACTAGAACTATATGGGGGAGGCAGTAAAAACACTAATATAGGGCTATACCTAGTCTAGAACTATATGGGGGAGGCAGTAAAAACAGTCAGTAATATAGGGCCATACCTAGTCTAGAACTATATGGGGGAGGAAGTAAAAACACTAATATAGGGCTATACCTAGTCTAGAACTATATGGGGGAGGCAGTAAAAACACTAATATAGGGTCATACCTAGTCTAGAACTATATTGGGGAGGCAGTAAAAACACTAATATAGGGCTATACCTAGTCTAGAACTATATGGGGGAGGCAGTAAAAACACTAATATAGGGCCATACCTAGTCTAGAACTATATGGGGGAGGCAGTAAAAACACTAATATAGGGCCATACCTAGTCTAGAACTATATGGGGGAGGCAGTAAAAACACTAATATAGGGCCATACCTAGTCTAGAACTATATGGGGGAGGAAGTAAAAACAGTCAGTAATATAGGGCCATACCTAGTCTAGAACTATATGGGGGAGGCAGTAAAAAGTGTCAGTAATATAGGGCCATACCTAGTCTAGAACTATATGGGGGAGGCAGTAAAAACACTAATATAGGGCCATACCTAGTCTAGAACTATATGGGGGAGGCAGTAAAAACACTAATATAGGGCCATACCTAGTCTAGAACTATATGGGGGAGGCAGTAAAAACACTAATATAGGGCCATACCTAGTCTAGAACTATATGGGGGAGGCAGTAACAACACTAATATAGGGCCATACCTAGTCTAGAACTATATGGGGGAGGCAGTAAAAACACTAATATAGGGCCATACCTAGTCTAGAATTATATGGGGGAGGCAATAAAAACACTAATATAGGGCCATACCTAGTCTTAGAACTATATGGGGGAGGAAGTAAAAACACTAATATAGGGCCATACCTAGTCTAGAACTATATGGGGGAGGCAGTAAAAACACTAATATAGGGCCATACCTAGTCTAGAACTATATGGGGGAGGCAGTAAAAACACTAATATAGGGCCATACCTAGTCTAGAACTATATGGGGGAGGAAGTAAAAACAGTCAGTAATGTAGGGCCATACCTAGTCTAGAACTATATGGGGGAGGCAGTAAAAACAGTCAGTAATATAGGGCCATACCTAGTCTAGAACTATATGGGGGAGGAAGTAAAAACACTAATATAGGGCCATACCTAGTCTAGAACTATATGGGGGAGGCAGTAAAAACAGTCAGTAATATAGGGCCATACCTAGTCTAGAACTATATGGGGGAGGCAGTAAAAACAGTCAGTAATATAGGGCCATACCTAGTCTAGAACTATATGGGGGAGGCAGTAAAAACACTAATATAGGGCTATACCTAGTCTAGAACTACATGGGGGAGGCAGTAAAAACACTAATATAGGGCTATACCTAGTCTAGAACTATATGGGGGAGGAAGTAAAAACACTAATATAGGGCTATACCTAGTCTAGAACTATATGGGGGAGGCAGTAAAAACACTAATATAGGGCCATACCTAGTCTAGAACTATATGGGGGAGGCAGTAAAAACACTAATATAGGGCCATACCTAGTCTAGAACTATATGGGGGAGGCAGTAAAAACACTAATATAGGGCCATACCTAGTCTAGAATTATATGGGGGAGGCAGTAAAAACACTAATATAGGGCCATACCTAGTCTAGAACTATATGGGGGAGGAAGTAAAAACACTAATATAGGGCCATACCTAGTCTAGAACTATATGGGGGAGGCAGTAAAAACACTAATATAGGGCCATACCTAGTCTAGAACTATATGGGGGAGGCAGTAAAAACACTAATATAGGGCCATACCTAGTCTAGAACTATATGGGGGAGGCAGTAAAAACACTAATATAGGGCCATACCTAGTCTAGAACTATATGGGGGAGGCAGTAAAAACAGTCAGTAATATAGGGCCATACCTAGTCTAGAACTATATGGGGGAGGCAGTAAAAACACTAATATAGGGCCATACCTAGTCTAGAACTATATGGGGGAGGCAGTAAAAACACTAATATAGGGCCATACCTAGTCTAGAACTATATGGGGGAGGCAGTAAAAACAGTCAGTAATATAGGGCCATACCTAGTCTAGAACTATATGGGGGAGGCAGTAAAAACAGTCAGTAATATAGGGCCATACCTAGTCTAGAACTATATGGGGGAGGCAGTAAAAACACTAATATAGGGCTATACCTAGTCTAGAACTATATGGGGGAGGCAGTAAAAACACTAATATAGGGCTATACCTAGTCTAGAACTATATGGGGGAGGCAGTAAAAACACTAATATAGGGCCATACCTAGTCTAGAACTATATGGGGGAGGCAGTAAAAACACTAATATAGGGCCATACCTAGTCTAGAACTATATGGGGGAGGCAGTAAAAACACTAATATAGGGCCATACCTAGTCTAGAACTATATGGGGGAGGCAATAAAAACACTAATATAGGGCCATACCTAGTCTAGAACTATATGGGGGAGGCAGTAAAAACACTAATATAGGGCCATACCTAGTCTAGAACTATATGGGGGAGGCAGTAAAAACACTAATATAGGGCCATACCTAGTCTAGAACTATATGGGGGAGGCAGTAAAAACACTAATATAGGGCCATACCTAGTCTAGAACTATATGGGGGAGGCAGTAAAAAACACTAATATAGGGCCATACCTAGTCTAGAACTATATGGGGGAGGCAGTAAAAACACTAATATAGGGCCATACCTAGTCTAGAACTATATGGGGGAGGAAGTAAAAACACTAATATAGGGCCATACCTAGTCTAGAACTATATGGGGGAGGCAGTAAAAACAGTCAGTAATATAGGGCCATACCTAGTCTAGAACTATATGGGGGAGGCAGTAAAAACAGTCAGTAATATAGGGCCATACCTAGTCTAGAACTATATGGGGGAGGCAGTAAAAACACTAATATAGGGCTATACCTAGTCTAGAACTACATGGGGGAGGCAGTAAAAACACTAATATAGGGCTATACCTAGTCTAGAACTACATGGGGGAGGAAGTAAAAACACTAATATAGGGCTATACCTAGTCTAGAACTATATGGGGGAGGCAGTAAAAACACTAATATAGGGCCATACCTAGTCTAGAACTATATGGGGGAGGCAGTAAAAACACTAATATAGGGCCATACCTAGTCTAGAACTATATGGGGGAGGCAGTAAAAACACTAATATAGGGCCATACCTAGTCTAGAATTATATGGGGGAGGCAATAAAAACACTAATATAGGGCCATACCTAGTCTTAGAACTATATGGGGGAGGAAGTAAAAACACTAATATAGGGCCATACCTAGTCTAGAACTATATGGGGGAGGCAGTAAAAACACTAATATAGGGCCATACCTAGTCTAGAACTATATGGGGGAGGCAGTAAAAACACTAATATAGGGCCATACCTAGTCTAGAACTATATGGGGGAGGCAGTAAAAACACTAATATAGGGCCATACCTAGTCTAGAACTATATGGGGGAGGAAGTAAAAACAGTCAGTAATATAGGGCCATACCTAGTCTAGAACTATATGGGGGAGGCAGTAAAAACAGTCAGTAATATAGGGCCATACCTAGTCTAGAACTATATGGGGGAGGAAGTAAAAACACTAATATAGGGCCATACCTAGTCTAGAACTATATGGGGGAGGCAGTAAAAACAGTCAGTAATATAGGGCCATACCTAGTCTAGAACTATATGGCGGAGGCAGTAAAAACAGTCAGTAATATAGGGCCATACCTAGTCTAGAACTATATGGGGGAGGCAGTAAAAACACTAATATAGGGCTATACCTAGTCTAGAACTACATGGGGGAGGCAGTAAAAACACTAATATAGGGCTATACCTAGTCTAGAACTATATGGGGGAGGAAGTAAAAACACTAATATAGGGCTATACCTAGTCTAGAACTACATGGGGGAGGCAGTAAAAACACTAATATAGAGCCATACCTAGTCTAGAACTATATGGGGGAGGAAGTAAAAACACTAATATAGGGCCATACCTAGTCTAGAACTATATGGGGGAGGCAATAAAAACACTAATATAGGGCTATACCTAGTCTAGAACTATATGGGGGAGGCAGTAAAAACACTAATATAGGGCCATACCTAGTCTAGAACTATATGGGGGAGGCAGTAAAAACACTAATATAGGGCCATACCTAGTCTAGAACTATATGGGGGAGGCAGTAAAAACACTAATATAGGGCCATACCTAGTCTAGAACTATATGGGGGAGGCAGTAAAAACACTAATATAGGGCCATACCTAGTCTAGAATTATATGGGGGAGGCAATAAAAACACTAATATAGGGCCATACCTAGTCTTAGAACTATATGGGGGAGGAAGTAAAAACACTAATATAGGGCCATACCTAGTCTAGAACTATATGGGGGAGGCAGTAAAAACACTAATATAGTGCCATACCTAGTCTAGAACTATATGGGGGAGGCAGTAAAAACACTAATATAGGGCCATACCTAGTCTAGAACTATATGGGGGAGGAAGTAAAAACAGTCAGTAATATAGGGCCATACCTAGTCTAGAACTATATGGGGGAGGCAGTAAAAACAGTCAGTAATATAGGGCCATACCTAGTCTAGAACTATATGGGGGAGGAAGTAAAAACACTAATATAGGGCCATACCTAGTCTGGAACTATATGGGGGAGGCAGTAAAAACAGTCAGTAATATAGGGCCATACCTAGTCTAGAACTATATGGGGGAGGCAGTAAAAACAGTCAGTAATATAGGGCCATACCTAGTCTAGAACTATATGGGGGAGGCAGTAAAAACACTAATATAGGGCTATACCTAGTCTAGAACTACATGGGGGAGGCAGTAAAAACACTAATATAGGGCTATACCTAGTCTAGAACTACATGGGGGAGGAAGTAAAAACACTAATATAGGGCTATACCTAGTCTAGAACTATATGGGGGAGGCAGTAAAAACACTAATATAGGGCCATACCTAGTCTAGAACTATATGGGGGAGGCAGTAAAAACACTAATATAGGGCCATACCTAGTCTAGAACTATATGGGGGAGGCAGTAAAAACACTAATATAGGGCCATACCTAGTCTAGAATTATATGGGGGAGGCAATAAAAACACTAATATAGGGCCATACCTAGTCTTAGAACTATATGGGGAGGAAGTAAAAACACTAATATAGGGCCATACCTAGTCTAGAACTATATGGGGGAGGCAGTAAAAACACTAATATAGGGCCATACCTAGTCTAGAACTATATGGGGGAGGCAGTAAAAACACTAATATAGGGCCATACCTAGTCTAGAACTATATGGGGGAGGCAGTAAAAACACTAATATAGGGCCATACCTAGTCTAGAACTATATGGGGGAGGAAGTAAAAACAGTCAGTAATATAGGGCCATACCTAGTCTAGAACTATATGGGGGAGGCAGTAAAAACAGTCAGTAATATAGGGCCATACCTAGTCTAGAACTATATGGGGGAGGAAGTAAAAACACTAATATAGGGCCATACCTAGTCTAGAACTATATGGGGGAGGCAGTAAAAACAGTCAGTAATATAGGGCCATACCTAGTCTAGAACTATATGGGGGAGGCAGTAAAAACAGTCAGTAATATAGGGCCATACCTAGTCTAGAACTATATGGGGGAGGCAGTAAAAACACTAATATAGGGCTATACCTAGTCTAGAACTACATGGGGGAGGCAGTAAAAACACTAATATAGGGCTATACCTAGTCTAGAACTATATGGGGGAGGAAGTAAAAACACTAATATAGGGCTATACCTAGTCTAGAACTACATGGGGGAGGCAGTAAAAACACTAATATAGAGCCATACCTAGTCTAGAACTATATGGGGGAGGAAGTAAAAACACTAATATAGGGCCATACCTAGTCTAGAACTATATGGGGGAGGCAGTAAAAACACTAATATAGGGCTATACCTAGTCTAGAACTATATGGGGGAGGAAAAAAAGTAAAGTTTGTTTTATTTAACGACGTCCACTAGAGCACATTGATTTTTAATCTTATCATCGGCTATTGGACGTCAAACATATGGTCATTCTGACACTGTTTTTAGAGGAAACCCGCTGTCGCCACATAGGCTACTCTTCTTTATGACAGGCAGCAAGGGATCTTTTATTTGCGCTTCCCACAGGCAGGATAGCACAAACCATGGCCTTTGTTGAACCAGTTATGGATCACTGGTCGGTGCAAGTGGTTTACACCTACCCATTGAGCCTTGCGGAGCACTCACTCAGGGTTTGGAGTCGGTATCTGGATTAAAAATCCCATGCCTCGACTGGGATCCGAACCCAGTACCTACCAGCCTGTAGACCGATGGCCTGCCACGACGCCACCGAGGCCGGTCATATGGGGGAGGAAGTAAAAACACTAATATAGGGCTATACCTAGTCTAGAACTATATGGGGGAGGCAGTAAAAACACTAATATAGGGCTATACCTAGTCTAGAACTATATGGGGGAGGCAGTAAAAACACTAATATAGGGCTATACCTAGTCTAGAACTATATGGGGGAGGCAGTAAAAACACTAATATAGGGCCATACCTAGTCTAGAATTATATGGGGGAGGAAGTAAAAACAGTCAGTAATATAGGGCCATCTCCAGTTAAACAAAAACAACACTTTTAAATTAAAAACCACTCTTTTTTTATATTTGGAGAGGGGGCGTAAAATTTTAAAACAAAATAATTTTTAGTTTTTTGCATTTGTTCAGGGTTTTTTTTATAATTGCTAGTGTTGTTCTGTAACTGGTAATATAGGGAATAACTGGTTACTGTCTAAGATATCATTTTTATCCTGTGAAGGTTAGAATGGCGAATGCAGCGAGGCTCTGCCAAGCTGCATTCGCCATTCAACCTGAGCAGGGTAAAGCTGATATCTTAAGACAGTAACCAGTTATTTCTTTTAGCCTGCAATCCTACAGGAATAGTTGGAAAATCATTAATTATTCAATTTTTGTGTATGCAAATAGAGTATCATCAACCTAGCAAGGCATTTGCCGTATGACGTCATACAAGATACATGACGTCATTTTTCGTAAAAGCATTTCTAAACTCTAATTCATAATAAATATACAAGTATTGTATTGTTATCGCAAAACTAAAAGTTATTTGTATATACTGCACTTAAACAAATGATTTAAAAAGTATGTTTATTGAAAATCTAGTCTGAAACACTCGAGTCAAGTCGGGCTTATGTCATGTGACCTATATTTTTGGTCAGTGACTGAAAATATAGAGATTTATCTCATCATCATATCTTGCCAATGTATACAGTGATTGCAGGATAAAAAAACATTATTTGAAGCAGTTTTATATTGACTGACACAATAACTTTTTTATATCTCCAGGAAGATGAAGAAATTGTTGTCTCGCAGTAACCGACCCCGTGACCGGATCTCGACTGTTCCGCTTCCAGACCTCCAGAAACAAAACTGGAAAAAGTATGTAGTAGCTTGTAGTTTCATTTCATTTATACTTATTTCATGCTTCTGTCCAATGAAGGTTCAATTGCGCTGTCCTGGGCACACACCTCGGCTATCTCAGCTTCAAATAGTGTAAAATCCGACAGTTACTTCCAACATAATTCGATGAGACATGGGAATGCACATAGCTAAGACAAGGGAAGATGATGTCAATTACCGAAATGACAGACTAATATGCAACTGGTAATGCATCACTGCATATGAAATTTGTACAAGTCACCCAGATGTTGACTAGGCTAGGCATTTTTGAAGTTATCTTAACGCTACGAAATCGTAAAACCATCATAGGCTATGACGTCATTACAGTACATGCCATAGTGACATCATAGCTTACAGCAGTTTTACAATTTCATAGCACTAAGTTAGCTTTGAAAATATAGGCCTATATGGTTAATAAATTATAATTTGTTTCAGAATATGTTTTAAGAAAATCTTCTTATTTTTAAGGAAACTCATTAAAGATGTAAAAAGGAAGCGAAAACTGTCACATGGAGAAGGCAAAGCCAAAACATCACAAAGTGCAAACAAAAAGTTTAAAACTTCATCAATCACCAGACAGAATGACGGCAAGCCTGACAGGCAACAGACAGCCTTGATAAAGATGAAACACACAGAAACTCACAAGAACAAGGTCTCCAAGTTGTGAAAGTTCTTATTCTTACAGACTAAAAGTAGGACAGAAAGAACTAGTATGACAGTAAACTTGTAAATAAAGGAATTTTTACGAACTATTTTCAAGTGTTTGTTTAAATCTCTAATGTTGTAAGAGTAGTGTTAATTATCGCCAGTGTATCCTGTCCTAAAACCATAGATATTGTTATTAGATACAAGACCTTGATTTTTCTGAAAATATGAAAATGTGTGTGGCAAAATTGCATTTGATATCAAATCGGTTATTGAAGCATGGTGTCATGAAATTAGCACTGAATATCTATATTGAATGTTTTCAGTTGGCTAACACACATCCTTCTGTGGCATTTTGAGGGCCACCCTTTGTGTTTTCAAACAAAACACCCACCATAGATTATCCAGCTGCTGTGATGTATATATTCTTAACTTCCCAACCACTAAAGATACATGTTTCTGGTGGCCATATTTACCACACATAAGTTCCTGTACTTTCGTCTTAGTTCGTGGTACAAAGCTCCCGTTCTATTTGAGATTAGTTAGTCTTGGGGAAGGCCCATGTTATTGGCAGCAGAGAACAAGGAAACAAAAGAGATTGCATTGGTGAAGGAATATGAAGCTATTGTGAAATGGAATGTTCAGAAGATAATTTTTCAAGAAGATTTTTTTTTTTTTAAATATACAATACAATAACTTTATTTCCATGTTCATATATGAATAATAAAAACAGTCTGGTCGAAAAATAAAGTACATAAAATATTAATCGCTAAGAACTAAAAACAACTAAGACTATCTAATAAAGTACATGTAGTGTTACGGATTCTGTTGTCTTTTGTCTGATCTTGGATACTCAGTAAATTAAAATAAATATTAAGTGGCAGAGGGTCTGGTTAGCAGAGTAGTTTGTGCTGTGTTCAAATCTGAGCAGAGCTGTGCGACTGTAATGAGTTGTGTTTTAGGGCAGTTAATGATATAACATTTTTCGTATTTGTTTAGTGTTTGAAATATTGGGAATTCTTGTGCGAGTGTAATAAAATATTTTCTTCTGTTTGTTTTTAACTGTTTACAGTTGACGAGAAAATGTGTCTCGTCTTCAACTACCTCTTTGCAAAGCTTGCAGAGTCTGTCTTTTCTGAGAATATTGCGGTACCGGCCTCTTTCAATTTCAAGGCGGTGTGCACATATTCTAAGTTTGGTTAAATATCTCCTTAGGTTACAATTATTTAATGTTTCAAGATATAGGGCAAGTTGATAGGATCGTACTATGTATTTATAATATAACAGTTTTTCAGAGTCTTTTCATTTTCGTTTAAAGTATTGCCTGTAGTTATGTTGTAGTTTTTTAGTTACTAATTTGTTGAGTGTTTTCTTGTTCTTTGGTGTAGTGTTAATAGCTGTTATGTCGATGCAGTTTTTCTTAAGCATGTTTGCTGTGTAGTTGTGAAATCTGTTTTTGTTGTTGTTATCGAGTAGCTTGCTGTAGAAGTAGAAGTGTGCATTCTTGAGGTATATTTTGTAAGTGTGCCCAGTAGTTTATAATTTTCTGATTGATTTCATTTATTAGTGGGTATCTGCCTAGCTCACTTTTAATTGCATTATTGGTTGTGTTTCTTCCTACTTGTAAGCTGAATTTGCTAAATTTTATATGCACTTTTGTGGGAAAGTATATATTGTGTACAGAATAGCAGTTTGTCATGATAAGACCAGTGTTATTATATCTAAAATTAGATGAAAGTAAAGTGCTGGCTTGGACAGTAATGGTTGAAATGCAACTGGATTGATTCTCACTGGATCTATTGAGTTATTTCCAAAGGAAGTGACTGTGTTATGTTACCCATTATTTCATTGCTGTGTAATCACCCATTAATGTGTTGTGTCACATTAATGGGTGATTGCACAGCAGTGAAATCATGGGTAACACCCAGTAATTGGTGATTACCCATGATATTACTGCTGTGTAATCACGAATTAATGTGTTGTGTCACCCATGATTTCACTGCTGTGTATTCACCAATTAATGTGTTGTGTCACCCATGATTTCACTGCTGTGTAATCACCAATTAATGTGTTGTGTCACTCATGATTTCACTGCTGTGTACTCCCCAATTAATGTGTTGTGTCACCCATGATTTCACTAAATCGCCCCTGCGTGTGTTGTAACCTCACCGTGGTTCTTTGAGAATGGCCAGTAGACAACAAATTGAAATTTTGAGTAAAGTTAGTATCTATCTGTGATATTTGTATTTTTGCACAGTTCTTTACACTGTTTTTATTTAAATCTTGAAGTTTTATCTTGATGTTGATCATCACCTTCTTTGTTTGCATTACCAATGTATTTTTCATGCTGGGGTGTCGTTAAACATTCATTCATTCACTGAATCGCCTATTAATATGTTGTGTCACCCATGATTTCACTGAATCACCTAGTAATGCGTTGTGTTGTTGATTTCGCTGCTGTCTAACCACTGATTAACAATGTGTCGTGTAACAACTGATTAAATAATGTGCTGTGTAACCAATGGTTTAAAAATGTGCTGTGTAACAATTGATTATACAGCATGCTGTGTAACAATTGATTATACAGCATGCTGTGTAACCACTGATTAAATAATGTGTTGTTTAACCATTGATTAGATTTCTCTGTAGCCACTGATTATACAGTGTGCTCTGTAGCCACTGATTATACAGTGTGCTGTGTAACCACTGATTATACAGTGTGCTGTGTAATCACTGATTATACAGTGTGCTGTTTAACCACTGATTATACAGTGTGCTGTGTAATCACTGATTATACAGTGCTGTGTAACCACTGATTATACGGTGTGCTGTGTAACCACTGATTATACAGTGTGCTCTGTAACCACTGATTATACAGTGCTGTGTAACCACAGATTATACAGTGTGCTGTGTAATCACTGATTATACAGTGCTGTGTAACCACTGATTATACAGTGTGCTGTGTATCCACTGATTATACAGTGTGCTGTGTAACCACTGATTATACAGTATGCTGTGTAACCACTGATTATACAGTGTGCTGTGTATAACCATTGATTAAATGTGCTGTTTAACCACTGATTATACAGTGTGCTGTGTAACCACTGATTATACAGTGTGCTGTGTAACCACTAATTATACAGTGTGTTGTGTAACCACTGTTTATACAGTGCTGTGTAACCACTGATTATACAGTGCTGTGTAACCACTGATTATACAGTTTGCTGTGTAACCACTGATTATACAGTGTGCTCTGTAACCACTGATTATACAGTGTGCTGTGTAACCACTGATTATACAGTGTGCTGTGTATAACCATTGATTAAACGTGCTGTGTAACCACTGATTATACAGTGTGCTGTTTAACCACTGACTATACAGTGTGTTGTGTAACCACTGATTATACAGTGTGCTGTGTAACCACTGATTATACAGTGCTCTGTAACCACTGATTATACAGTGTGCTGTGTATAACCATTGATTAAACATGCTGTTTAACCACTGACTATACAGTGTGCTGTGTAACCACTGATCATACAGTGTGCTCTGTAACCACTGATTATACAGTGTGCTGTGTATCCACTGATCATACAGTGTGCTGTGTAACCACTGATCATACAGTGTGCTCTGTAACCACTGATCATACAGTGTGCTGTGTAACCACTGATCATACAGTGTGCTCTGTAACCACTGATCATACAGTGTGCTCTGTAACCACTGATCATACAGTGTGCTGTGTAACCACTGATCATACAGTGTGCTGTGTAACCACTGATTATACATTGTGCTGTGTAACCACTGATCATACAGTGTGCTGTGTAACCAATGATTATACAGTGTGCTGTGTAACCACTGATCATACAGTGTGCTCTGTAACCACTGATTATACAGTGTGCTGTTTAACCACTGATTATACAGTGTGTTGTGTAACCACTGATTATACAGTGTGCTGTTTAACCACTGACTATACAATATGCTGTGTAACCACTGATTATACAGTGTGCTGTGTAACCACTGATCATACAGTGTGCTCTGTAACCACTGATTATACAGTGTGCTGTGTATAACCATTGATTAAACGTGCTGTTTAACCACTGACTATACAATATGCTGTGTAACCACTGATTATACAGTGTGCTGTGTAACCACTGATCATACAGTGTGCTCTGTAACCACTGATTATACAGTGTGCTGTGTATAACCATTGATTAAACGTGCTGTTTAACCACTGACTATACAATATGCTGTGTAACCACTGATTATACAGTGTGCTGTGTAACCACTGATTATACAGTGCTGTGTAACCACTGATTATACAGTGTGCTGTGTAACCACTGATTATACAGTGTGCTGTGTATAACCATTGATTAAACGTGCTGTTTAACCACTGACTATACAATATGTTGTGTAACCAGTGACTATACAGTGTGCTTTGTAACCAGTGACTGGATAGTGTGCTTTGTAACCAGTGACTAGATAGTGTGCTTTGTAACCAATGGTTACATGGTACTAGGAAACGTTTTTTCATTTTTAACCAATATTTAACGTTTACAAGAAGACTGCCTGCTATCTCCTCCCCATACCACCAAAATTATTATTTTATTGTGATCTTCCCAGGAAGCACCACTACATCACGTTAAAGCTTATTAAAACGTCTTTGGAAGCGCGCCCATAATTCTCCTAAGTACGTAGTACACAAACCTTGATATTAATATTATAGTTATTTATGTTTAATCTGTTCAACACTCTTTGTCAATGGGCATGGCATAAAGATAGTAACTAAGATCAGGTTTGACTGGAAAATCCAATTATCATTAAATACTGGTTTCGGTGATAACTAATGACCCCTCCCATTTAAGGACCATCCGATTTACAGTTTTGCCCAACTGTATATCAAACCGTAGAGAATGTTAACTTTAAACAGCTGAAAATTATTGTGTGAAACATGGCTATTTTATTCAAATTCAGATTTTGAGACGCCAAAAATTTAAATGTCGCCATGGAATTCCAGGTGCGTCGCCGGAGGGACCGGGTGGGTGGGTGGGTGGGGGGTGGGGAGTGGCGAATGAATTACCTTTGATATAACTGGCGGGAGATATTTCGAAAGAAAAAAGTCAAACTTTACTAGTGATAAAAATAAACCCCTTTCAAAAACTTACAGGTATTCAACACCACTCGAATAGGTCGCAAATATTTTATCAAAAACTTTTCTCCAAAACAAATCAAGCAAATAACGAAAACATCCAGTATAGTATATCTATAATATCAAGGTTAATACTTTAACAAATACAGAAAAACAGAAACTCGAAGTAAAAATAGATTCAGAAGCATTAACGTTCCTTAAAACTATGAAAAACGACAAAAACCATTAATTACAGTTATAAACGAAATGCCCAATACACAAAAATTAAGAATTAATTTATTACAAATATTCCGAAACTTAAACATTTTCATAAAAATGGGCGACCAATTACACTATTAAATTGTATTCACAAAATTGCCTCTAGCTGCATTTCTTAACAGAATTTAAAAAAAAGTACTAGATAAAATAATTTCAAAATCATTAAAGGTCGATTTATAGCGGAAAATATAAGACTAATCTACGATATAATGCAGTATAAAGAAGTTCATAGAATTCCAGGCTTATTGTTCCTTTTACATTTTGATAAAGTTTTTGACTCTGTCTCTTGAACAAGTACTTGAATATTTCAATTTTAAAATGTCAATTAAATCATGGATTAAAACATTTTATAATAACTCAGAATCAAAGATTATTACATAATGGATTTCTGATCTGAAAGTTTTAAACTAGATAGATTGTAGACACTCTTCAAATATTCTTCATATTAAAATAATAAATTTAGATAATGTGGTAGTAATTAAAAATAATAAAGATTTTATTTGTCTAAACTAATTTATTTTATATTAATACTGTTTTTTTCAGTCTGACAAATGATTATTGTTTTTAAAATGTCGGTCAGTTTCTACCACATGATAATGGGAGTGTCGTTGTATATTTTAAACTGAAGGCGAATACCTCGCATACCTCGTACTCATTTACATACAGCATGTATGATGTACATGTACTAGCATTTATTTTGGGTCATTCTGTTCGTTATACGGTAACGATTATATCAGTACGCAGGCGGAGTTTGGGAGTTATTTTTTGTTTGTTTTTTAATCAATAAGAAATCAGAAAGGAGAGAAAGTCCTGAGGGTGAACCGCTTTTCAGCTCATTACATCAGAAACGTAACAGGTTTCCATGTTAAAAGTCGCGGGATTTCTCGCGTGAAGGAACCCGCTTCCAACAGCTGACTGGCTTTCAAACGGCTGACCTTTAGGCTATGTGTCACACACACTATTTGAATTGCTTAAAACTGTCACTTGTTTTATGTACATGTATATAGGCCTAGATTTTTTTCATCATTAAGATTATAGTAGCTGCAAGGCCATCGTGAAAAAAAGAAAGTAAGTATCATAACATTAGTGATATAATTATGTTATCATAATGTAACTATCATTCATGTCCTAAAGACACGTGTACGTACAGTTTAAAATACCTACATGTATATGTTAATAATGTATCTACAGGCACGGCGGAAACAAGTAGACATTGTGTGTGGGGGGGGGGGGGGTGGGGTAGCCCGAGTACTCTGACTGGATGGACAGTTGTAATGAAAGCGTATATACTGTCCAAATGTCCGTCTAGCTCTCTTACAGTCAGAGTACACGGGCTGGAGGTGGGGGGGGGGGGGGGGTGCTGACAGATCAAGGGCGCAAAGCAAAGTTTCTAGGGTGTTTGTGGTATGCTATATATAATGGAATTATTGGGGGGTTAGAGCACCCAGCCCCCCCCCCCCCCCACTCCGCCGTGCCTGATCTGTGCTAATTCCCCTTGTTTTGTTTGTTACTCAATCCATGGTGCCTGAGAATCATGACACAGGCGCGTGTGTAGGACCTTTAGTGGGTGGGTGGGGAGGGGTCTAGACTGGCGAGCCAAGTTTATAAGGGGGTCGAGTCATTCTCCCCTGAAAAATATATTTAAAAACAATAATTGTTTTGGAGCAGAGGTGTTCGTCCTCCGAATCTACCCCCACGCACATGTCACCCCCTCTCCCCATTTCAAGACATACATATAACCTGAGGGACAAGAAATGGATATTTGGAGAGGGTGAGGTGTGTATATTTGTGTATGTTGCTTTTGATATTTACGATTTCAGTATCATAATAAATGTAATATCCAGAAATAGATATGTAACGTTATGCGATGTCATAGTAATACCAGGGACTGGTGAGATATTTTATTAAAGGTGGGTCGTATTTTTTTCTATAGAAATTATTATGCATGATATCTATGGTGCCTTTCCTAGATACACCTAGCTGACCAATATATTACGGTACATCTCCCCTTATTAAACAACAAAAAACAAAACAACGTCATTTGCCTCCACACAGTTTTCGACGTTATTTGGTGCACCACCTCTGGATTTTTTAAATATAGTTTATACAGTTTGAAATCAAATCATCCTCGTCAGTGGACCTGATAAGAACCAGCATAACGTCCTATCCAGATGACCTTTCGTCGTGAACACCCTTTCTGTACATTCTGTTAAGCTCCAAACAGATTTACGTGAAGTGTGTTTTGATTTGTTGAAAAGAAAATGGTCTAAACACGGAATAACGTTGGCTTTTATCAGATCTACTAGCGGAGTAAGCAGTAAAATCTATTTCAGTGATTGGGTATCTCACGCGATTGATTGCTCAACTCATGCATTGTTATGAATGTTTAGGACTTCAACTATCCCACAGATATCAAGTTACATCTACTTTGCAAACCACTGTTTAACTCGCATGTATAGTATACGTCACCTTTGTCAAACAGGCGTGTGGGACGTCACTTTATTGAGGAAAAGGAAGTATTTGCTCTGATTTCTGCGTATCCACTGTATGTTCATAAAATAAATGTTACAGAAATGATATGCATAATAGTAAGCATTTAACCGACGTTAAAATATAAAGAAAAAAGGCTCACTGACAATACAACACATCAGAGAAAAAATCTACATGTACTCTAAATAAACTTTAGTTTTTGTCCTGAAAAAAGATCTCAGTTCTCTGTCTTACTTGATCGTGTGTATGTGTGTGTGGCGGGGGCTGTTGTACGCATATGTGAATCACGTAGAAATGGCGTGAATCAAGCATTATTGCAATCACGGTTTTCTTTATATGCTGCTATAAATTATGCTGGACATAAATTTGATAATATTTGGTATAGCGTGTTAATTATTTTTCATGCATCCTCTTTTTCGAAGTGTTGTTGATCAAATGTGTCTAAAGGTGCTTCAAAATAAAACTTGCTATTATTATTGAATTTACCTCATTAAATAGTCAATTAATTAAATGTTTGTCAACAAATGTTTCTAATGTGCAAACAGGTTGTCAAATTTGTAGTGCAAAAAAAGAATAAGGAAACAATAAACAATTATTTATTATTGAAAACAAACGACAGGTGGACGTCACCTTTTGATATAAGGTGCACTGGGATTTGACAGCTAAATGTAAAAAGCCTGTTCGCAACATAATTCAGGATGCAAAAATACCATGCTACTGAATTCGTTTATTGCAAGTTATAATCAATTAGTTCGGGCAGAGCTAAGCAGCGTATGTAAGTTGCATGTGGCCGTTTTATTGTTTATCCGATTTAGTATCGTACAAACCATGACTGACCATCAAGCGTGTCGCAGGTAACTAGGTATAATACGATGTTATGGCCGGAAATAAAATTGCTTCATGCTGCACACTCACACATGTGTACCTGTACTAAGTGTTCCGTTAGAGCAGTTCGTTTGTTCAATGAAAGTCTGTTTAACGTAACTAATGTAATATTGCATATAAGCGTGCGAGACGGGGGTCAAGAGGGTCGTACGAGACGGGGGTCAAGCGGGTTCGTTTAGAACCCTATATAGCTGTTTGGTAGTAATGTAATTCTAATATTAATAAAGGTGCTTATCCAGATTCTGGAATTTTTGTTTAATTCGGGCAAATATCTGCCTGCCTACCAACGAAAATAGAAGCCCAGACGGCTACCGGTATATGATATTGCATGCCACTACAATCCTGCATGTTATGTATCTAACCAACATATAGCCTACCTCTGAATTACACAATCGTATTCCGTGATCGAAATCGTATCTCTGCACAAGGCAGACTCCAAAGGAATTTTTAGCCGAAACATTTCTTTTTTATTAATATTTTCTATTTATACATTAATTTTTGAATGTATTAACTCACTTACCTAACGTTTTTATGAGTGTTATGTCAACGAAGACGAAGGCTTAGGAAGCTGAAATACTTGTTTTAAAAACAATGAGAAATGAGAATGTTTCAATTAGGCGCCTCGGATCTCAATTTCAGGCAGTCCTTGTTCAGGTTTGTCAATCTTGTTTTGGAGTGCGGTCCTCTTTCAGACAAAAGTATGATTTATCTTTCTGGGGAGTGGCAGTCATCTTACAGACAGATGTAGGATGTATCGTTCTCGGGGTGGCAGTCATCTTACAGACATATGTAGGATGTATCGTTCTGGGGAGTGGCAGTCATACAGACAGATGTAGGATGTATCGTTCTCGGAGTGGCAGTCATCTTACAGAAATGTAGGATGTATCGTTCTGGGGAGTGGCAGTCATCTTACAGACAGATGTAGGATGTATCGTTCTGGGGAGTGGCAGTCATCTTACAGACAGAAGTAGGATGTATCGTTCTGGGGAGTGGCAGTCATCTTACAGATGTAGGATGTATCGTTCTGGGGAGTGGCAGTCATCTTACAGACAGAAGTAGGATGTATCGTTCTGGGGAGTGGCAGTCATCTTACAGACAGATGTAGGATGTATCGTTCTGGGGAGTGGCAGTCATCTTACAGACAGAAGTAGGATGTATCGTTCTGGGGAGTGGCAGTCATCTTACAGATGTAGGATGTATCGTTCTGGGGAGTGGCAGTCATCTTACAGACAGAAGTAGGATGTATCGTTCTCGGAGTGGCAGTCATCTTACAGACAGAAGTAGGATGTATCTTTCTCGGAGTGGCAGTTATCTTACAGACAGAAGTAGGATGTATCGTTCTCGGAGTGGCAGTCATCTTACAGACATGTAGGCTGTATCATTCTGGGGAGTGGCAGTCATCTTACAGACATGTAGGATGTATCGTTCTGGGGAGTGGCAGTCATACAGACAGATGTAGGATGTATCGTTCTGGGGAGTGGCAGTCATCTTACAGACAGAAGTAGGATGTATCATTCTGGGGAGTGGCAGTCATCTTACAGACATGTAGGATGTATCGTTCTGGGGAGTGGCAGTCATCTTACAGACAGAAGTAGGATGTATCGTTCTAGGGAGTGACAGTCATCTTACAGATAGAAGTAGAATGTATCGTTCTGGGGAGTGGCAGTCATCTTACAGACAAACGTATGATGTATCGTTCTGGTGGTGGCAGTCATCTTACAGACAGAAGTAGGATGTATTGTTCTGGTGGGTGGCAGTCACCTTTCGGACAGAAGTAGTGTATATCGTTCTAGGAGTGGCAGTCATCTTACAGACAGAAATAGGACGTATCGTTCTCGGAGTGGCAGTCATCTTAGACATGTAGGATGTATCGTTCTGGGGAGTGGCAGTCATCTTATATACAGAAGTAGGATGTATCGTTCTGGGGAGTGGCAGTCATCTTACAGACAGATGTAGGATGTATCGTTCTGAGGAGTGGCAGTCATCTTATAGACACATGTATCGTTCTGGGGAGTGGCAGGCATCTTACAGACAAATGTAGGATGTATCAGTCTGGGGAGTGGCAGTCATTTTATAAACAGAAGTAGCATGTATCGTTCTGGGAGTGGCAGTCCGCTTATAGACAGATACAGGATATATATCGTTCTGGAATGGCAGTCCTCGTACAAGCAGAAGTAAGATATATAGTTTTGGATTGTGGCAATTACGGCAGAAGTAGGATGTATCGTTCTAGAAGTGGTAGCTGTCTTACATGCAGAAGTAGGATATATAGTTCTGGGAATGGCAGTCCTCTTAGAAACAGCCCCTGCGTGTGCTGTAACCTCACCGTGGTGCAGGGGTGTAACATTCTCTTTGAGAATGGCCAATACAGCACAAAATTTAAGTTTTGAGTAAGATTCAGTATCCGTAAAATTCTGTGATATTTGTGTTTTTGCACAGTTCTTTACACTGTTTTTGTTTGTCTTGAATTTTTATATTGATGTTGATCATCACTTTATTTATTTGCATTACCATAGTTTGACACCCAATAGCCGATGTATTTTTCGTGCTGGGGTGTCGTTAAACATTCATTCATTCATTCATTCATTCATTCATTCATTCATTCTTAGAAACAGAAGTAGGACGTATTGTTCTGTAGTCTTACAGACAGTACTGTGTATCGTTCTACGGGGTGACAGTCCTATTACAGACAAAAGTAGGATGTATCGTTCTGGGTAGTCATAGTGGCAATCCTCTAGTATGTATTATCTAGTATTATCGTTCATAATAATGGCAGTCCTGTTGTCACCAAAAGTATGATGTATCGTTCAGGATGGATACAGCTAGCATTAGGGTAGTTTTGGGAGTGGCATTCCTCCTGTAGGATGTATAGTTCTTGAGATTTGCGATCATATAAACAAAACAGTGACAGTATTAGTGACAATCTTTGATAATAATCTTCATTGTTAAACAATACCATGTTAACTAGGCACAGGACATTTTTACTGCTCATCGTGTAATATAATGAAACTTTGTTTGTATCAATGTCTGCTACATATACATACTTAAAAGTGATTCACGACCTTGTTAAAATATATGTTTAGAGATATAAAATTTAGATTGCAGTAACTCTGTTATCGTTCATATATACTACCGACAAAAAATAAGGGAACGACTGATGTGAATATAACTATCGTTGACATGCACTGTTACAATACAGTGGCGTTGCATCTGAACGCTTCATCTGATCAAAATGAAAGTTCACATCATGCATGAACAGCATGTGTAGCACGTGCACACAGAAGATCACATGTATGTGCTTATGGTGGAACTCACAAACACCGATGCAAGTAAGGTTATGACATGCGTGAAAATGGTCCCAAAACGATACCTTAATGAAGAGACGGAATGGCGAATTGTCGGTACGATAGAGGGGGAGGTATGATATTATGCCAAGTTGCCCGAATGTTTGGTAAATCAAAAAGTGTAATTTCTAGATTGTGGGATAAGTACCGTCAAACTGGCGGGGTTGCAACAAGACCTGGGCGTGGCAGGCCTAAAAAGACGACACCTCGACAAAATCGTACCATGACATTAATTGCTCTACGCAATAGATTCAAATCAGCTGCTGCTATCAACAGTGAATTCCGTACAATAACAGGAAGGCGAATTTCAACATCGACCGTCTAGAACAGACTCTACAAAGCCCGCCTGAAAGCGAGGCATCCTCTGAAGGGTGTGACCCTAACAGCTCACCATAGGCGGCAACGATTACGGTGGGCTAGGCAACACCAGGGACGGACTGTGCGACAATGGCGTTACACCATGTTTACAGACGAATCGAGGTTCTGCCCGAGATTCACAGATGGCAGAAAACGTTGTTGGCGACGTAGCGGCGAGAGATATGCCCGGGCTACAATTATAGACCATGATCGGTATGGGGGTGGAAGTGTCATGGTGTGGGGAGGGATCACACATGACAGGCGAACAGATTTGATTATTGTTAATGGAAATTTGACTGGCCAGAGATATCTGGACCAAATTTTGCGTCCTGTCGTTGTTCCAGTGGCGAGAAATATTGGCAGAAATTTTGAATTTCAAGACGACAATGCAAGACCACATCGCGCTCGGATAGTCACCGATTACCTACGACAAGAAGGCAACCGACAATCGACTGGCCCGCTAAGTTCCCCGATATGTCCCCTATAGAGCACCTGTGGGACCTTCTTGGGCGGAGAGTGTACGCCAGGGACCCACACCTGCCAAAGTGGCCCAGCTTGCGGTAGCCCTTCAGAATGAATGGCGGGCAATACCCAGGGCAACCATACGTACATTAATCAACAGTGTCGAGCATGCATCGCCCAAAATGGTGGACACACCAGATATTGATATACACGCCCCAAATTTGTTTTCCAGACGTTAATCGAAATAAAACATTCACTATAATTTCACCCGTTCCCTTATTTTTTGTCGGTAGTATATTATATAGGATCTAACAATCCTGACAGTTGCATAACAATCACAGTTGTGATGAAATGTCTATGTTTTGTGTGAGGTGGCTGTTAAAACGGGTTGCACTGTACGCGGTCACTGTCTCCTAAGGCACTCGTTGGCCGGTCACCGTCACATATATTTGATTTTATCCTCTTGGTCTCCAAGCAACTGATGTGATGAACTTTTAAATACCCTCAACATGCTCACCAATTGTCTGTACCAGTGGCAAAGGTCAAACGTACATACACAGTGTCAAGACGTTACATACACTAGTATTCAAAGTATGTCATCTGTTCTGTCGTTTTACGATAATAGCACGTAGAGAGATAATAAAGATTAAAAATTAAGTCAATATTCCGCAGTATTTGAAATAATATTTCGATCAAGTCTATTTACAAAGACAAATGGTTCAGCCCACCCCCGGGACAGCACTAGTGATGGTCTGGGACAGCTTCAGTGACATTAATAATAACCGTCAATGTTAAAAAATACCACGTTATCTAGGCACAGGACATTTTTACTACTCATCATGTAATATAATGAAATTTTTTTTATCAATTTCTGCTGCATCTTAAAACCATACTCCGTGAAAATCGTATTTGTAATGTATGTTTTGAAATCAATAGTTACATTAGTAGATCCAAAAGGAAATCGTAAGCTCGCATCAGACGTTTGAACCATTTTTAACCAAAGAAATATTCATTTAACAAGACTTCAATGTATTAAAACTACAACATTTGTTACTGGTTATTTCTATATAGTAAACCGTCTACTCGTATCAAATAGCAACGAGGGTTAGTAAACTGGATGTCCTATTATAAACGAGGCTCTAGTATAGATAGAGATTCATGGAATCAACCACTATTTTGCAAACTGCCCAATCGACTCTGTATTGTGCAGAGATAGGCCCTGATCACGTATTACGGTTTTGTCATTTAGATATATACGTAATTTTTCATAGACTGTATACCACAGACTTCAATATACAGGTTCTTTACATTGTGTTTTAATTTCACAATTATATTGATATTGATCATTACTTTATTTTTGCATTTACCATAGTTTACGATGTATTTTTCTGCTGGGGTTTCCTTAAACATCTGTTCTATTCTATTCTATTCTATTCTATTCTATTCTATTCTATTCTATTCAATGCACCAGTTTAATTGGGAAAGGGAAACAAAACCGAAGGGTCCGCCAAAGGCGGTATTAGTAGATCGTGTATACATACGACCCATTGCACCTCAGAAGTAGAACGTATGGTCCATATATGACCCATCGAACCTCAGAAGTAGGATATATGGTTCATATATGACCATGGTACTTCAAAAGTTGGATGTATGGTTCATATTTGACCAATCAAACCTCAGAAGTGGGACGTATGGTTCATATATAACACCCTACATCAGAAGTAGGATGTATGGTTCATATTTGACCATTCAAACCTCAAGTAGAATAAATGGTTCAAATATGACCAAAAAAACCTCAGAAGTAGGGCATATGGTTCATGTATGATCATCGCACGTAAGAAGTATGACGTATGGTTACTATGCCATCCATCGCAGCCCAGACGAGCACTCTTCAACAAGTTACATCCTGGCCCATGCGATATGTATAAAACCAAAGTATTGTTGTGATTGGATATCGTCACTCAGCATAACACCATCACCCATTTCAATACTCGAATAATACTTATGGTTATAGACAGGCTACATTTCAATACCTCGTAAAATATTTATATATTGTGCTATATTGCAATACCTCATAAAATATGTATATATTTTTTCTATATTTGTCCCTTTCATTATATTAATTAGAATGTTTATTTTGCAATATAAAATTACCACAAAACGACTGACACGCAAAGCGAACTGTCATTAAATAATGTGAAAATAGTTGTCATGGCTGTTTTTGTTGTAAACAGCATGTGAACTCGTAGCAGAATGAAAGGTTTGCCAGGCAATATTGTAAAGGAAGTAAAATAGAAACACGCAAAAATGCAATTACGACTAATGGGTTAAGTAACCAAATAGCTTCACAATGGGATCCTTGCATGCCTGTCAGTTGGCATGTGTATTCACGGTGATAACGGTGAACTAATTAATGTATCCCTAATGCAGGTGTGTGGATGGGTATGTTGGCAATATCAAAGAGATAATAGTCTTGAATATCATATGGGATGCAGCTCAGTGGTATATTTTTTAATCTGAGAATCACACGATCAATTCTCGTGAGCGACCCATTTGGGTTATTTTCCAATTTCCAGTTAATTTTGTCTTAAAAGATGACATGTGTAAGTGACAGTTCTGATAAAACGAAGCAGGGTGTATCGTCCTGGAAAGTGGTTGTCCTATAGTCGAAGAATCTGACAGTGATTTGTGACACTGTTAAAACATCCTTTAGTTTCTGTCTGTACAGATTCGAGCTTCAATACGTTCGCATACCTTGTGCATTACAGCTAATCCTGTTTATTTACATTTCCACTGACATTATTCAAATTGTATCTTTAGTAAATATATATAAATAGGTGATTTCTTTAAATTAAACGAGACTAGTACTTCATTTGACCTCTTTCCGACTCTCACTCCCTTTCCCTCTCCATCACCCTCGTTCTGTCTGTCTGTCTCTCTCTGTCTCTGTTTCTCTCTCTCTCTCTCTCTCTCTCTCTCTCTCTCTCTCTCTCTCTCTCTCTCTCTCTCTCTCTCTCTCTTTTCTGACTAAGCTTTTTGTGATAAAAAAAAGTAAGAAAAACCAAATATATGTGAATAGAAATATTTTTACCGACTGTAGTCGTTGGTATTAAAACTGATCACATTTTTACAACGAAATGTGTTATTCTTTAGCATATGACTAACACCTGTGGAGATATTGGTTCCAGTTTTTAGCTGCTTGGTGAAACGACACATTAGAAAGGCGCCAAATCCATTTGTTCTTTGAGCAATAAAATATGTTTTCAATCAGCATGCTCGTACAAAACTACCATTTATTAGCGGGGGCTGCAGTACGTGTATTTATATTATGTAAATGGAGCTGGTTCGTTTAATAGCATAAACAACGTTTAGAATCATAGCTTGGTATGACATATTAATCACAAGGACAGAACCGTTACTGCTTTAATACACAAGTATCTAATCAGTCATTATTTATGGACTATATATAATAATAATAGAGCCGTGACGTAACTGCAATTTAAATCAATATGCTGGAACTCGTTGTAATATATTAAACCCTATCAGCCAGGCGTAAACATGTACGTGCCTCAACTTCCTAGGTCAACAAAACACAGATCACAACATAGAGATAGTAGTGTTCAAAATTAGATCAATGTGAATCAAGCTCATGCAATTATAAATGATCATAATGCCGCTGGGTGTAATTTTTCTTATTCGTTGACAGACGATATTGTGCCCCAGGTGAAATGTCTTAATAAAATTGACATGTACACAATTTTAACTCGGAGTTTTGCTTTAAACTCGTGCATTTCACTCTCAACGCGTATTATATAGTGAACTGCCTATTTAAAACTCGCATACCTACACCATTTGTGGACGCTAAACTGCTACCGATTATCGGTAGGATGTTACATATGTAATAAAGAATAATAAAAAAGAAAGGTCGTTTCTCACAAATTATATGACAAGATGGGATAGAAAGCGAATGTCCACACAAAAGTATACTGTTCATCTTCTAAGCATGACTTAACTAAGTATTCCCTGGCTAAACAAATCCACAATGTGAGACGCAAAGTGATTTCAATTTTAATAAAATTGCATTTGAATGTAACCTGGTTTGCAAACAAAATCGAATAGCGCGTGACACGAAAAAAAAAGTTCTACATAAAATGCTTAAATATTAAAAATAAACCAGAGTTGTAACAGGAAAAATCATATTTTATGCGGGGGATGGGGACATCTGGTACGCTGGAATTCGTCGTAATACATTATTACATGTAACTTTTAAGCCACGAGTTACACTTCAATATTCTGTAGTGCTTATTCTGTCATTCTTCTACCTCTCTCCATCTATAAATAATATAAGCCCCTATTGTAATATCCATCCGCCATTCACAGTGTTTCAGGAGGTAATTATTTTACAATGCAAATATGGTGGAGCTCTATGCAAAAAACAACAAAACAACAACGTTTAGTGGAGTATTGTCTGAATTCTAGTCAATTTTGTTTTTATTATATTTGTATTATTATTATTTATTTATTGATTGATTTATTTTGTGTGTGTGTGTACGTTTATACTTAATTACACATTGCTTCACATCAATAGTCTAAACTTACTATTTAAATTGGAAAACAAGACTGACTAGTAAATTCAGTGTTGAGTCATTTCATTTAATTAGCACTGTTTTCACCTGTATGTACAGACGCAGGTGCACGCTTCGACTAGTTTAGTGTACAACAAAGGTTGATTCACACATGTGACAAATTAATAACGTCATTAATTACCAACCTGTAGAATGCGATGACCTCATTAGTGCTATTTAAACAAAATACAAAATCGTCACATGGTTAAGCCATCGGACATCAGGCTGGTAGGTACAGGGTTCGCAGCCCGGTACCGGCTCACACCCAGAGCGAGTTTTAACGACTCATTGGGTAGGTGTAAAGCCATTACACCCTCGTCTCTAACCACTAACCACTAACAACTAACCCACTGTTCTGGACAGACAGCCAGATAGCTGAGGTATGTGCCCGGGACAGCGTGCTTGAACCTTAATTGGATATAAACACGGAAATAAGTTGAAACGAACGTCACTGTTGCAAGGTAATCATAATATTTAACATTTTCAAAAGACTAAAATAAAATTAGTATTAATATTATTTGACGATACCTGAGCACATTGTACATTACGACTGTTATTTCTGCCGGTATTTTCTGTAGTTGTACTGGACATAATGTTTTATTGATAATTACTCAGTAATTGTTGACTATCTCTTTAATAAATTATAAACATTTACTTTTAACATACTTTTTCATTTTTGTAACCCTCTTTGTATAAAGGATTTTACAAATATATGTTGTACTCATGAAGGGTGCAACCAATAAGGAAGGGTATACTTAGCTTTCATCAACACCTCATATTTGACAGTGGTTTGTGGGTGCAATGCAGAATAAAGCTGTCTATATATATATCCAACGAGCTTTGTCGTGTGCAGGTTTAAATTTGTCAAGCCAGTATGAAAGTTGTAGTTTTCCTACAAAGACTACACGACGTATTATTCTGGAGAGTGGCAGTCCTTCTATAGACAAAGCATATGGGAGAATCACAACCTTGTTAAAACATTTAATTGATTTGATTCTACCTTGTAGGGATACGATTTTGATTGTAATAACTATTTTAAATTAAAACAAATTTAATTTATATTTGTGAATAAAGATACAATGTTGCTGCACTTCATGCAATTGTATCTGATATAATTGTGTAAAAAAAATAATAGGTACATTTGAATATCCTTAATTCTGTCTTTAATCAGAAAATAAACTTTCAGTTTAATATGTAGCGAAACTAATCTGTATTGCTTACTCCACATATTCAACTTTGGATCTAAATGTTTCAGTAGAGTTTGGCCTTACCAGGATACATAACGTCAACACTATACAGTCATAATTCTGCATGAGCACCTGAACTAATCAGAACGATTAAGTAACAGTGCAAATCTATTCATCATTCAGAATATCCAGTCGAGCGATCAACATTATATTCATACACACCAAAGTACACTACTGTATTAATATTTCAACCAAGAAAACCATTGATAAAAATATCATAGAAAAGAGTTTAATGCTGGGCTGAGTCGGTGGGACACTTCTTATTTATTTTATTTATTCTAATGGCAATTACTTCCAATTGAAGCTAAAGCATGTTGTCCTGGGCACATGATGCAGCAATACAGAACGCTCGCCCGAGGGACAACATCACAGCTCGTTGCTGTAAGTTCTATCTTAAAAACGGACCCTAACGAGAATATTTATGAACTGATGCAGAGCACCTAATATCATTTACAAGCCAGTGTTCAAGAGCAGACTGGCAGTCGTGACCACATCCCTTGGCAAATTAAACTTCTCAGTTCCTCTGATACAATTTTCGTAGGTTCCTTTGAGTGCAAAGGCTTTTGTCTACATCTGAAATGGCGAAAGTCTCAGTCTACCTGATAGTCTTTTCTTCTAATACAGTCCGCCTAATGAAGAAACTGCACATAATTATTTTCGTTTACTAGTAAACAGAAATAAGTGAAGTTTATATATATATATATATATATATATATATATATATATATATATATATATATATATAGTTATATATAGTTATATATACATATAGTTATATATACATATAGTTATATATAGTTGTATATAGTTATACATGTATATAGTTAAATATAGTTATATATAGTTATATATATACATGTATATAATTATATATTAACATATGTATGTAGTTCAAATATACGATTTTCTGGTACATTTGCATTTATTTAAATATAAATATACTTCCAGGCCGTCAAATAAAGTACTGTACTCAGCAGTGATGATGTTTAATTACTAGTATGCCTTTATTAGTAATGATAATGTTTGCACATATAATTGACCGGTTCTTCAGGTACTAACAAGTGCTGCTTCATTATCTTGGGAAATTAATTTTCATGGAAACCGATTGATTTACCTGGGCAGCTGGTCCGCGGTTTGGAACTGACCGTTTGACCCGTAGGTGACGTTCCCAGGAGATCGAACAGCCAATAATCATTGTCTTTATTTGTATTGCAACCGGGTCTTAAAGCGACATGGATTTTTCTTTACGACCCGATGACTGCGCGTGCAGGTTCATGCGCCATATTGATTTCCCGAAATCTTTTATTTGTGCACATCCGACTTGAACGTACCTGCTTCCCAAGCCTCTAAACTAGCCACTTTGTCACTGCCGGTGTGTGATCTGTTATCGATTCACATCAAATTGGGTGGCGTTAGTGTGTACTTTTGTTTTTCATGTGTAGGCCTATATGCTAACATTAGCTTCGTTTGGTATTTTATTTCAGTCTTGATTGTTGATTTTACTTCTTTCATATGTGGAATGAGTACATTAAGAGAGAGAGAGAGAGAGAGAGAGAGAGAGAGAGAGAGAGAGAGAGAGAGAGAGAGAGAGAGAGAGAGAGAGAGAGAGAGAGAGAGAGAGAGAGAGCCAGCCCACCAAAAAAAACCCCACAAACAAACCCTCACCAAACAACAACAAACATACCTGTATACGATAGGAAAGATATATCGGTATGAAAGATATAAATCCAAAGCGTCCGATTTTTTTTTTTATACTGATCGTTAATTTCGTGGAATCAATTTTTTTAACACAAATAACCATTTTTAAAACAAATAAAGCTGTATAAAGACATTTAGATATTTTATTAGAGTATCTTTTATCTTATAACACTTACCTATACAAAATGCAAATGCATAATGAACAATATATATAAATAGTATTAATATAACTGTTTTAACTTTGCAATACAAGTTGTCCGGTACAAATCCATTTTTGTCCAAGACAAAATCTATTGAATAAGTTTTAACAAAAGGTCAAACCAGATAATCGACCTTGATTCCAATTGAGAATTTGTTCTAAGACATAGCTAAGAAACCAGATAATTTACAATGGCAGTTTTCACCGAAGACAACAATAAAGAAAGGAAAAAAAGATAAGGTGGTCAGAGACTTATGAAAGCAAGAAGAGTAAAAATCTATCGCTTAGCCCACATTAAACATCAGTCTATTGGTTGCGGATCATTATTCTAATACAGTCTTGTTCCTTTGCTACAGTAGGTTTATCAACGACCTGCTAACTAAATATGATAAAAGAAACTATGTTGACATAACGTGCATTCGACAATCAAAATGCTATTAGATAAAAAAAAAAATAATAAAAAAACAGCCATGATGTGTTTGATCAAATATTTGCCAAAGCTCTTTCAGATCAGTTAGCAACATTTGAGGACACATACGTGCATGTGTATGAAGATATTGGAATTTGCTTCATTTGCTTTGTAATTCACAGGGCGGGACGTAGCCCAGTGGTAAAGCGCTCGCTTGATGCGCGGTCGGTCTAAGATTGATCCCCGTCGGTAGGCCCATTGGGCTATTTCTCGTTCCAGCTAGTGCACCACTACAGGTATACCAAAGGCCGTTGTATGTGCTATCCTGTCTGTACGACAATGCATATACAAGACTATATGCCAAAATTACCCAATGTTTTATATTCATTAGCCCATGATTAATAAATCAATGTGCTCTAGTGGTGTCGTTAGACAAAAACAAACTTTAACTTTAACATCCACTGTGGAAGGAAACCAACATGTTATCTCTCCCCTAGAGATTCTCAAAACAATCCTATATTAATTTAGTTGGTTTTATTTAAGTAAACGGACATATACCTGTATTGTCAATGTTATTCAGATCTAAAAAAAATAATGAATATGAGGATTAGAATATGCAGTTGTGTATATCAGATCCTGACCGGCCTCGCTGGTATAGTTGTTAAACCATCTGTGGTAAGACAGGTACTGGCTTCATACCCATATTATACCCATGACAATCACACACACACACACACACACACACACACACACACACACACTTATACACATACACATACACATACACACACTAACCATTAACAGCTAACCATTAACCCTGGATATACAGCCCAGATAGCTGAGGTATTTGCCCAGGTATATGCTTAATGACGAAACAAACAAACAAACAAACAAACACACACACACACACACACACACACGTTTAAAAAAAAAAGATAAATTAAATAATAATAATGATGATGATGTTGATTAAGCGTGATGTAGAAGGACCAGGTATGTTTAATAAAAGTATAATTGATATGCATCTACTATACTATATAATATCCATGAATTCCTGCTTGGTTTTCGTTTGTAATTCGCGTTTGACATATGCTAGCTAAAAACTGACAACTGTTTAAATCATCCCAGACCCCCGAGGGTTCCATGCCCCTACGATCACCACTATTACTACTACTACTACAACAAAACGTTTAATATACCGGTAAATTAATTTTAAGAAAAAATTCTGCGGTTGCATTTGACATAAATAAGATTCCCTCCCCCACCTTTCTTTTCTTTTAGAGGCATAAATTTTACAGGTATATGGATTGAGTCAACAACAGATTAAACTAGATTAACCTATTTTTCACCTTTGTTGGAATGAAAGTATTTAAACAAGTCTGTTTGAGACACTTTCCGTCAGTCGATTTCAATCAATAACTGTCTGCGACCCATCGACCGGGCTGATCGATACTACCAATCGTACCACACATAATGCTTGTCACCGGCCCACCCGACTTCTCCATACGACTTGTGTTACAACACATTACATTTTGTCACCAACCGAGTGTCGAGACTTTATAATGAGCAAATCTTGCAGGATTAATATATGTGTATGGTAACATCGATTAGATCTATATTTTTATATACAGGATTCAATCATCTTATTTTTAATTTTTGGGTCATATGTAGCTTACACTATAAGGGACGTAGCCCAGTGGTAAAGCACTCTCGCGATGCGCAGTCGGTGGGCCCATTGGGCTATTTCTCATTCCAGCCAGTGCACCACGACTGGTATATCAAAGGCCGTGGTATGTACTAGCCTGTCTGTGGGATGGTGCATATAAAAGATCCCTTGCTACCAACTAAAAAATGTAGCGGGTTTCCTATCTAAGACTATATGTCAAAATTACCATAAAAAATGACATCCAATAGCCGATGATTAATGAATAAGTGTGCTCTAGCGGTGTCGTTAAACAAAACAAACTAAATATAAGAAATTATTTCCTAATAATAAATATTTATGGATGATAAAAAATATATATACCCACCCTAAGCTCTAGAACCCCCCTCCCCCCCCCCCCCCCCCCCGAAAACACCCCACAAAAACACAAAACAAATTAGCAGTCAAAAACATGAGGCGAAATCACAAAATTAGAAAAACATTTTAATTCTAAAATATAGTTATAGAATCAGTGAATGATGAATGGCAAGAAGGGGATTTGGCGTGGGGTGGAGCAAACTCTCCTGTTCGCATGAAAACTATACAGAAACAATTTAACGTCCAAATTAAAATCGTTTGAATCTCTCATGCTTTTTCCTCAACAATCCGGCAAGATCCACCGGCCGGTGAAGCAGGATTTGCTCACTTCTTTGCGAACACCTGATATCATTAGTATTTTGACAGTGATTCATGAGTGCATGAGATTTGTCACACCAGTGATGGAAAGTGGCAGGTATCTCATAAACGAAGCAAGGGTGTATCGTCGTGTGGAGTGGCAGTCCTCATTTAAATGAAACTACTTGTTAAGCTTCTTTTTCTTTTTTTTCCTTTTTTTAAGCTTACTTTGGACTCATGCTTGTGCAGCGATACGAACTTGAATACGATAACTGTATGTTTCAATAATATCTGTTTTCATGCCCCAAGAGAATACATCATGTATATAAAACACACAATTTTTTTATCCTGCAATCGCTATATCTAAATGTATTGTCAAGATACGATGACTAGATACGTTTCTATATTTTCGGTCACTGACCAACATATAGCTTTTGGAGACGGAACTACTTACACACAAGTTATCATCAAAGGAATGTGGTATTGGTGAAAGTTACTTATTCTTTACTTTGCAGTTGAACTTTTTGATTTTTAAAAACAGTTTTAAGACAATTTTAATTTTAAAAATAAGAAATAAATTGTTATTATTAAAGAACTATTTAGTTTTGCTGTGAATATATTGTGGGCAACAAGGCTTTCAATGTATGTATACATACTACACTATAAAACGGTAAAGTGATGAATTAAAACAATTCATTTCACATATTATGTGGATTGCAGGATAAATATGACATAACTGGTTACTGGCTTTATCCTTCTCGTGACGAATGACGAATGGCGAATGCCACTCAGCAGAGCCTCGCGACATTCGCCATTCTAACATTCGGTGGATAAAGCCGATATCTTAAGACTAACCAGTTAATCACTTCTTCTTTTTTTGCGTAACCCCATTCTATAAGACATGTAAGTGGCCGTTGGATACCAATTTATTTGACTAAGAGTTGTTGCAAAACGTATTTAACTAGCGACAGGGAGTTTAAAGAAGTTTGGTAAGTATGGGAGAATACGAAATTTGCTCCCATCACACCTATAGCTAAACGTACTGATTCGCAGCAAAGCATATTTTATGTACATGCTGCACAGAACAACATATATACTACTTCTAATGATCAAGGCATATCGTGATTATGCAAGAAATAGCCCACTAGGTCCATATAATTGGATCGTTGTATCTTATATGGGCTCTTTTCCATGCATTGAGTATTTTGGAAAATACAGCACATTTAAAAAAATTGTACTCACAGTTTGTAATATATTTACTTTTGTTGTTTTCATCTTTTTTGTTCACAAATGTAGTTGTTAATATTGCAGGTCATTCAGATTTTCTAGAAATGGAATTAAAATCCATAAAGGATGGTATCATGGCAACGCAGAAATGGCTACGGAAAAAAGACGAACTTCTAAAGTTGTCATCTGACCAAGACACTATTCAGGTAGACTTAACTTTATTTATTTCCCTGCCTATCTGCCGGTCTGCCGGCAAGCCTATTTGTCTGTATATGTCTGTATGTCTGTATGTATGTATCTATCTATTTATCAATCTGTCTGTCTGTCTCTGTCTCTCTGTCTCTCTGTCTCTGTATATATATATATATATATATATACAGGGGACAATATTTCGAAATCTGAGGTAACCGGAAGTCGGTTCACGTGGTTTTTACATAGGTAACCAATTGTTCGGTTACGTGAATTATATTTGCGTAACCTGTGGACCTTATTTGTTTGCATTACCATAGTTTGACACCCAATGGCCGATGTATTTTTCGTGCTGGGGTGTCGTTAAACATTCATTCATTGATTCATTCATTAACCTGTGGATTACCTGATCGGTTACCTCAAAGTTACGTTGAAATTATATTTTAAATACATAATTTTTAGCTCAAACATAAAGTTAAAACAAAATACAAAAGAAAACGTTTTATAAAACAGTTTCTTTAATGCTTGCAAATCGAAAGAAGTGACTTGTAGATCTTTCTCTTGTTTTCGTACGATCGTAGCGTTGTAGATTTATTATTATTATTATTATTATTGTTATTATTATTATTCACCACTTGCCATCGGAATCGCAAAAAGTAATTTTTAGTTGCCCGAATCTAAAAACCACTGTCCTCAGGCATCGGGCCGCCGTATTCTAAAACCTCTGTGCAGCTTGCTGAAGTTAACACTATTAGCCCAGTACTGAAACAAAATAGATACATTTGGAGGAAAAATGTCCATTCCCTGGTTTCTCTGAAGTATAAGGCAAAACACTCAGTCACTCACTGGTGCATGATTAGACTAATATTTTTTTTTTTATAAATAACAAATAAAGGCTACCATTTGTCACTGATAATATGTAAAATTTAGTATACTGTAGGTTTTAAAACCCCCACCAAAAACCCAAACAACAAATGTCCAGTTCCTCTGAACTATGAAACAGGCTACTCATTGGTGCATGGTTAGATTAATAAAAAATAAATCTTATAATACGATGATAACTAGTTTAATGTGCCCATATACCACTAGGGTTTCGAACACGCCCATCCCGAGTCCGACCTCCGATAAGATCGGTGGCCTGACTCGGGATGAAGGGGGGGGGGGGGGGGGGGGGGGGGGGGGGGGGGAGGGAAATGGGCAGAATTTTGAAAATAGCAATTAGTAAAAAAGTTAATAGATTAAAGAAAAAAAAGAAAAAGAATTGACTGCTCGGCCGAATATTGATATAATTTGGAGCATTTTAAAAGGACAGTCCAAACTTAAATAAGAGAAAGAAGAGAGGATCGGACTATTTAATAATATTACAAAAAAGAAGTAATTTCGACATAAAATGTTGAACGCAGATCTAAACGTTTAAAGTCCGATCGATATGTCCACGCGAGTGGCCTCGTTAAGGCCGTTTGGGTGCACAGCTTAAAGGGACGAGATGGGTTGCATCCCGTCAAGAAAACCCCTAGATTGACAGTCGATAGACGTTGAAGGTGTAGTGCTGTGCTGAAATACAGATCTTGAGAAGCCGGATCCGTCTGAACGAGTAGAGTATCAGACTAGGGTATAGTCCAGTCGTCATGGGTTGGTATAGTGGTGCGGACGGGCCCGACTCCGGAGGATACGAGATGGTATCACTATAAAGCAATGAAAATCTAGAAAAAGAGTAGTAGGGGCCGACCCCGCTTCCTATTTCTTCTTAGAGTGGTGCGGTCAATCTTCCAGTGCTGCTAGGACAGGCTCGGACATGTAGAGACTAAACGCGAACAACCGTGGCGTTCTGCAGAATGGCCGTCATACGAGTCACGAAAAAACAAGTCAACATAGTCAGACGGAGAAATGACGTGGAGGCGAGGAATCTCGCTGAAAAAGAATCCAACCTGGTGGTGCAGACTGTCGAAACGAGAAGCGTTCCAGCGTTCAATCAGTTCCAATGGCCGCATACATCCCAGTAGAAAACTTCATTTCGCTAACAAAAACAACGAAATGAAGGACCCCCAAGTCGAGCACACGAAAGCACGTGCAGTGTGCACAAGCGAAACAAACACGTCTTACCGCGTGGAGCTCCAGACTGGGAATCATCTTATAATATCATAAAAAGAAAGACCACAAGTTGACACTGATATTTTGCGGTGGCGATGCTATATTCACTTTATCGCTGGTACTTCTATACTACAATACCGGCCTCGGTGGCGTCGTGGTAGGCCATCGGTCTACAGTCTGGTAGGTACTGGGTTCGAATCCCAGTCGAGGTATGGGATTTTTAATCCAGATACCGACTCCAAACCGTGAGTGAGTGCTCCGCAAGGCTCAGTGGGTAGGTGTAAACCACTTGCACCGACCAGTGATCCATAACTGGTTCAACAAAGGTCATGGTTTGTGCTATCCTGCCTGTGGGAAGCGCAAATAAAAGATCCCTTGCTGCTAATCGGAAGAGTAGCCCATGTAGTGGCGACAGCGGGTTTCCTCTCAAAATCTGTGTGGTCCTTAACCATATGTCTGACGCCATATAACCGTAAATAAAATGTGTTGAGTGCGTCGTTAATTAAAACATTTCTTTCTTTCTTTCTTTCTTTCTATACTACAGTGACGTTCCAAATGTTTGTTATTTAAAGCGCATTATGCGATGTTTGTATTTTTCAGCTTTTGTGACATTTTTGCATTTTTGTTTACGTTAAAACCGTTTTCAACCTTTGTAAAATTATAGGCAATCCAATATTATGTCTACATATATTCCTTTAGAAATAGAATAGCAGCAGATAATTTAGGCGCCATAGCGGTCCGTGCACATTTCTTTAAAACTTTGGTCGCAAGTTACAACAGTTGCAATATACCGTTGTACCGGCCTCGGTGGCGTCGTGGCAGGCCATCGGTCTACAGGCTGGTAGGTACTGGGTTCGGATCCCAGTCGAGGCATGGGATTTTTAATCCAGATACCGACTCCAAACCCTGAGTGAGTGCTCCGCAAGGCTCAATGGGTAGGTGTAAACCACTTGCACCGACCAGTGATCCATAACTGGTTCAACAAAGGCCATGGTTTGTGCTATCCTGCCTGTGGGAAGCGCAAATAAAAGATCCCTTGCTGCCAGTCGTAAAAAGAGTAGCCTATGTGGCGACAGCGGGTTTCCTCTAAAAACAGTGTCAGAATGACCATATGTTTGACGTCCAATAGCCGATGATAAGATAAAAAATCAATGTGCTCTAGCGGCGTCGTTAAATAAAACAAACTTTATATACCGTTGTCTACTGGTTTGCCGTGCATCAAGTACTAAAAATCAGTCTAAAACATTTGCTGGAATACTAGCACTATGTCTGCATGAATAAATTTCCTGTAATCGTGAAGTTTGCTAGTTTTAATTTCTGAACATCTACAGGTCACGACGTAACCGATTTGCGGTTCGCGTAAATTTAATTTTGCGTAACCGACACGCGAATATATATATATTATTTCACATAAAACATACCAATATGTACTACATCTAGGCAACAAACTATAGTCATTTAAATATATATCTATCATTCGATCCAACTAAATATTATTCCATGTGTCTTTTTTATCATGTATGTTTCATGTTTTGTATCATGTATGTATCACATTATTTCACATAAAACATACAAATATGTACTACATCTAGGCAACAAACTGTAGTCATTCGATCCAACTAAATATTATTCCATGTGTCTTTTGTATCATGTATGTTTTCACCCCTAGTCTTATTTATAACAAGATTAGTCAAAACTGGATATGGTATATATTTATTTTAAAAATATTATTTATTATATTGATATTAAATATGCTGCAACGCGTGAGTAATTCTGTAAAACTGTTCCTGTCATTCATTTTTTTTTCCTTCTTCGAATCAATAAGTTGATATGATTGGCTAGCCGAACATGTTACTGTCCAATCAGCATGTGGATTGCAAAGGGTGAGATCATAAGCGCCGAATATCGCCAGACTTGGATTTTTGTACAGGAGAGTTACGGTCTTTGTTCACCTGGTAAATAAACACTAGGTACCCTATAACTACTGGATTTGAGGCGATTCTTCCGAGGTGAGTACCTAACGTATTATTACTGTGATGTGTCGATGGGAAGGGCGGTCTGGAAAATACTCACTCGCTCGCTACTTCCGTCAGTTGTGACACGTGATGGGAGAAACACTGAAGACTTGCAACAGAGAAATGGCACATCTCGACACACTGAACAAGTGGCTTTTAAAAACACTCACCCTTCTGTCGTGAACGTCGTGTTGCATTCAGATGATGCTATTATCAGATTGAAAGTCTAGTGATGTTTTAACCATACCAATGTCAACTAAACTCTGTAATGATAAAATATGTTATCCATTTTTTCCCCATTTATTCCTTCATTTATTTCGTTCATTCATTCATTCATTAATTCGTTTTTTTTAAATATTAGGTTCATTCTGATGTGCACTGCAGTGTGCCCTTACTAGTTCATTCATTCATTCAATATTTAACATGATTATCAAAACTAACTTTATTACTGATTTAGCATGTTTAACCATTCTAATCTGGAATTGGTCTAAAACTACATGATACGCCAAAAAAAATAATATTGATTTAGCATGTTTAACCATTCTAATCTGGAATCGGTCTAAAACTACATGATACGTTTATTATAAACCGAAGTGTTACAAACCTAGTTTGCGGACTGCAAAAATCGTGGTAGATGTTGGGTTTTTTTTGGGGGGGGGGTTGGTAGTCAAAATGTTTTTAGGGTCGCAGCGTAAAATTAGGGTCGGTCGGGAAACCGGAAACACGATTTTTTTTTTACGCCTAAAGAAACTAAATACTTTTCCAATATAGCAGTGTACAGTTAACAAGTGTTAAACTAACTTAATACACATCACCAAAGGCAGTATCATTTGTTAATAACTAACCACAGGCCTACAATTAATATGAACAAGGTAAATTATTGCATATTGTATTAAAATAACAGTATGTATAATTTATAAACCTATAAATTGAATATTACTTGTAGTAACAAATGTAGTATATAAAATATATTTTAAATGTTTTTTTCAAGGTTGTACATTGTTATAATATCATAATTATGTAGTACTGTTTTGATCATATTTTATGTTTCCTGATATCAGTGTATAGACACTTCTGTTATATATGCACATACATGCCTAACACTGTTTTATGAGCCGTTAATGTGCAATGTAAATAGAGATCATGTTTTAAGTATCCACAGTAAGACTGTTCAAGCCATAAATGTGTACAGTAGTAATGTGATGAAATATTTACATCTGCCAAAGTGCAATCTTACTCCAGTTACAGTTATTAGTGATATATGTGTTAAAGTCTCTGATCCTACATCTTTTTCTATTTCACATAAAATACATTTGGAGCCACTTCAAATACATATATGTAGGTATGTATGTATATAATTGACGAAACATTGTTTTTAAAAATTTGATACGGGACAGTTGGTAATCAGTTGAAAATTTAATAGTAACTAGTATTTAACATTTTAGAATTGTGTAGCAATCTCAGAAATTTGTGTAATGAATCAAAACGTGATGCTGACGGGGCTTCTAGATTATGGTAACCCCACTCCCATGGCTAATAATATTCAATGTTGGGCTAGTAAATAATTACTATTGCCATGCCCGACAGCTAGTGAAAAACCATTTGTGAAATGTTGCAGTCAAGGCTTATTTTGTAAATATGAATATCCTGACCCCACCCCAACCCCCAATGTTACATTGTTAGTGTTTTTAAGCTCTATCTCACTTTTTAGGTGACATATCTGATATTACTATTATTTAGTCAAATTGTATTAAATTAAATTAAAATAGGGCTAGTGAATTTTTAATCGTGGCTAGTAAATTTTTTAAATCACTGATCCCATGGCTAGTGGATTAAAAAAAATTCTAGAAGCCCTGGTTGAACAAAATGTTCCCTGATTGGATAGTAAAAAACCGCAACAAATAATACAATAGGACTGACCACGTATTAATGTTAAATGCACTGGTCCCAGCTTTCACATTATTATCCAAGTATTCTCAAATTATTTGTAATATCGTTGTAGACTTCCAGACTGCAATGATCATAGGACTGACTTGTTAACATCTTTAACAAATTTAGTAATAATTAGAGCTGTAATCATAGGTCCATAACCAAGTTTAGTTTGCATCTCTGTGTTACTGGACTGATGTGCTAGTTATTGAGTTACTGTAATACCTTATACTATGTGTATGTTTGAGTTGGGTTAGTGCCAATATTTGTAGATGTAGAAGTGTACTGTTGATTGCCCTTAATTGCATGTCTATTGCTGGTATTAGTACTAGCAGATCCCGTAATTGCATATCAATATAACACCAATGTTCTGCTGTCCTTTGTGTATACATTTCTCCTGTTAAGTGCATATATGTATAGACTAAATTTAGATATGCATTTTTTTGGTTTAACCATAACAAACCATATTCTGAATTTGGCATGGAAATAATTGTTGAATTGGTTGCAGTTTTGTAGTGTTTTATTTAGCATCAGGCTAAAAATCAATAAAATTATCTGCAGCTTCAAGTTTTTGTCAGTGCAGACACTATTACTACTGCTGACAAAATCAATGTCAGTTTGTCTGACTCTGCAAGTGGGAAACTGCTGAATAGTGGGAAACTGATTTGGCATTAATCTGTTTTTTTAACTGAAGCATAGTGAATGTTTACGACCCTTGTGAATGATTAATTTGTTTTGTGTCATATTGCAAATTGCTGTACACGTTCAGAAGACTGCTACTACCTCTTAATATTCATGCTTGCAGTTATAAACTTCTACACATTTAGTTTATATAGAGTAGCCCATTGGTAAAGCCTTATGCACTGTCAGTTTAAGATCAATTCCTGTCAGTGGGCCCATTAGGCTACTTTGTATTCCAGCCAATACTCCAAAAGTGGTGTAACAAAGGCCGTGGTACAGTATGTGCTATCTTGTCTGTGGAGATGAGGCATATGAAAGATCCCTTGCTGCTGATCTGTTTGGTCCTTAATCATATGTCCGGCGATATATAACAATTAAAATGTGTTGAGTGCGTCGTTAAAACATTCAGAGGCGGGATTTAGCTCAGTCTGTTGAACACTCACCTAATATGCTTACATTGCAGATCAAACCACCTCGGTTGATTTTTTCTTGTTCCAACCAGTGCACCACAACTTGACAAAGGCCATGGTATGTGCTTTCCTGTCTGTGGGAAAGTGCACATAAAAGATCCCTTGCATTATGATAAATGTGGCATGTTTCCTCTGATGATTACATGTCAGAATGACCAAATGTTTGACATGAAATAGCCGATGATTAATTAATTAATGTGCTTTAGTGGTGTCATTAAAGGGACACACCCTAGTTACGTTTATTTGTTAACCATTACAGCGTTGTTTTTCGCTATTAAACCCCATTTTTCACAAATAAAATTGCACTTTACTTACATTTTATTATTTAGAATACACATTTCCGTTATCATTTTGGTTCGGTTTGTTTTCTCGTGCATGGTTCGCGCAATCAACATCCGATTTGTTGTTGTTCATTTGTGAGATTTTTCTTCACAGTTCGTGAACATTTTCAGTAACAATAAAGTTCAGACAAGTAAGTGTCTCAATACAAAACGTTACAAACCCTTAAAACCAATAATTTTGCTAAGTCTTACGATATCTGGAGAGGGGATACAACCAGGACAGAACAGTTGGAACATGTCCAGGAGAGGTGAAACGAACGCATCCCAAGTCTGTGAAATTTGTCGTGACGTAGGCATTGTTGTGCTTCTACCAGTGACATCAGAATACTAATTTTCAAAATTATTTCAAGCAATTGGGACATGGGGATTCCCATGGTATTTATCGATATAAAACCTGCTTTTTCACTCCATTTGATAAAAACGTGATCTAAGTGTGTTACAGGTTTGTAGATTAACCAAATTATAATTTATTTTCGCTGGATGGAACTAGGGTGTGCGGCTTTAAACAAACCAAACTTTTAATCTTTTCTCAGCCTCCTATTTTCAAAAGAACACTGATCATAGTTAATGTGTCTCAAGTGAAAAAAAATTCTTGTAGTTTCTTCATCTGAAATAATGCCTATAAACAGGTTACCTTGTTTCAAGGTATTCCAATTTCCCATTGTTGTGTTAAATGTTCACGCCATGTTTTCACATTAGTTTTTTTTACAGTGACCCGCGTACATTAAACTACATGTGGGTCTTAACATTGAAATCAAGCTACTTGTCATGTATCTTTCAATGCAAAAACTGATTGTGTATATTCAGTGGAGCAGTGAAGGCTGTACAAATGTTTTTCTGCATGTTATTTCCCAACACAATGCTTATAGCTGGGGTAAAAATTAAGAAATATTTCTATTGGCCTAGAAAAGTTACTGTTTCCAATGGCCTTGGGGTCTAACAATGGTAACATCATTTGAATTGTATTTTTAAACATTTCTGCTGTTCTGGAACACGGTGGCCAGCACTAATTTCTATCCTTAGTTGTGTGTATGGGTGCATACATATGTAATTTTTTAGTATAATTTTACTAGAGTATAGTAGTACATGTACTTTACAACAAATTCAGTGTCATATCAATTTTTGATCAGATTTACATTAAGTTTTCTTTTGGAGTTAAAATTTGTTTTGTAGATCAACAAAACTTGACCATTCACTATGAATTTACCTGTAAACATTAGTAACTTGTACATACATAAATCATCTTTTTATATTTAAATTGTGTAACAAATGTATAAAACAATGAAATATGATTTCTAAATGTTATTCAATGTTATACTTGTTTAATAGAGTTGTTGATCAATACATAAAATGTGTTTGTGAAAGTAATATATTTTTAAAGATAGCTAAAGGTTTTTAAAGTGGAAATTATTATTTTAACGTGACCTACTGATACACTGATGAGAAAACCGCTACCAGCGATGGTTTAGGATGACAATGTGCACGTATGTACTGTTTGATTTGCTGCATAATGTATGTGTATTCACAATTTAAAAATCGTACAATAAGCTTTGTTAGCAGAGATCACAGACTTGAATTTTTTTCAGGTAATAAGATATTTGTGCATGAATTTAAAGGAACTATCTTTAGTTTGTGTAGCATAGGCAGTACATTTTTTAAATCTTAAAAAAAAAAAAAAAAAAATTTCATATAATTTATTTATTTTTTGCTTGTAATATATTTTCAATGCATTTTTGGTTATAATATTTATAGTTGAATATTAAAAGAAAGAAAGAAATGTTTTATTTATCAAAGCACTCCACACATTTTATTTACGGTTATATAGCATCAGACATATGGTTAAGGACCACACAGATATTGAGAGAAGAAACCCACTGTATTCACTTCATGGGCTACTCTTTTCGATTAGCATTAAGGGATCTTTTATATGCACCATTCCACAGACAGGGTAATATATACCACGGCCTTTGATCTACCAGTCATGGAGCACTGGCTGGAACGAGAAATAGCCCAATGGGCCCACCGACAGGGATTGATCCCAAACCAACCGCGCATCGAGTGAGCACTTTACCACTGTAGCTGAATATTGAGTTTTGCCTATAGATAATTTCATACATAATTATTTTTTCATCCAATTCCAAATGTTTTTATCAATATAAAATTATATTCCCTGCTTTTTAAAGGTTTTATTACCAAGATGTAGATATTGAAATAGATTAATCCTGTTTTATGGCTACAATTTACAGGCCTCTGAGAATTTAAAATTTGCGTAAACCATTTCATTTTACATAACCTACCATGATCATGTAAATGATGTCATAAATTCAATTAAAGCGAATATAAAATGGGTTACGCAAACTATACTTATGCAAACGATGCACAAACGAAACTTATCGCTCTTGCAATTTTCAGAGGCTTGCTACAAATTCAGGATATTCCCTTTAATAACAGGCTTAGATACATGGAGATGAGTTATTCATCATCTGGTTGTAACCATAGACAAAATTATCTTCCTGCAGCCAAAACATTTAAATGTCAAGCATGTCATTATTTTACTTGGTTTTGGATAAAGCAAACCGGAACTTAAAGTTATTTAACATGGGCCAATTCTTACCAAAAAGAAATAATTTGTTTAAATTAATATCTATATTATGTCATTTAAGGATTGTCTGTTATTTCTTTTACGTTCATCGGGGTATGAAAAAAAATCATCTCCAAAACTGATTCTCACATAAGTTTGCGGATGATTTTTTGGTTCATACGCGGATGAATGTAAAAAAAAATAACAGACAATACTTATAATTAAATTTCATATTTTATTTTGAATTATTTTTTGTCCATAAACAATAACGCTCCATAAGACAATTTGCTCAATAAGACAACTTGCCAGTATAAAATGACGTCATCAGATATGATGTTCCCTGATGACGTAATTTTTATGTTCATCGATAAATGAACAAACTCCTATTGATACGTCTGGCCCAATGGGATAGTGTTATGTTGTAATTTAATTATTTAATTGCATTTAAAATATTTTTTTCACAAATTCCAAATTAGTTTAATCTGTGTGTATTGCCATTTTAATTAGAATATATACATATATATATATATATATTATAAATATTAACAATAGGAAAATAACCTCCATGCCATCCCACCATCCAAATTTAACAAGTTAGAATATCATACCAGAGTGTCGGTCTAATAAAATGTGTCTGAATGTGGTACTGATCAAGATATGACCAGCTGGTTGTTGCTTGAGTTATTCCTGCCTGGACTTTATTGGCCTGATTACCTGACCCAAATACATGTACACAAGATAAGACTTAGCATCCAAGGCTTGTGAAAGCCAGTTTGGCCTGGGAATCACTGCTGCCTGGTCCAATATAACATGTACTGTGGTGAGTGATGATTATACACATGGGTTGAACAGACACACAACTTTTAGTCTCTGGCTATAAACCTGTACATGTATAACCTTCTTGCATGTACTTAGACTTGGCAATGTGCTACTCATTTTCTGCATTGTTCTTTTTTCTTCTTTTTTTATCTTCGTAGTTGTGATTATTAACCTATTCCTTGAGCTGCTAGCTAAAACTGTATGTATAAAGTTACTGTGGCTTAAGAACACACAAAATATGTGTTTGTGATATACATTGTGGATGGGATCTCTTATTCCAGGAAGTACAAGAAGTAAAAAAACCATACCAATTTACGAAGTTCAGTATTCTGGTGAATGCACCATACATAGTAGAGAAGTCACTATTATTCTGACAATCGAGAGGAGGGGTTCATGAAATAATTTCGTTTCCATTGTTGCCATGTTTACTGCTTAAATTTCCAGCAACAAAGTATGCAGATATCTTTATGTGCATTTTACTAATAATATGATTGTAGTCAACCATAGCATATTTTGTTGACATTTATAACTTTTATGCTCTCAGTGTAAATCATTTGATGGGCATGGCATAAAAAGATTTTGACTTGTAATTAGAAATATTTAGTTTTGATGTGGGTACAGCAATTGCAGGTTATATAGCATTTAACTTAAAATGAACAGTATATATGTGACTGGAAAATACTGCTTGTTTATCAGTTACTGAGTAACTATATTGAAAATGTAATTTCTAGCTCTGAGGAAGATCCACTGGGTACAATAAAGCATTCCAAAACCTTAAGATGTCAAGACTACTGTTGCTTGGGTTAATGGGTCTGCTAGAAGTGCAAAGTTGCAAGATCCAAGAGAATTAATGGCGAGTTACACCAGTCAAAGCTGTGTGCATTATTATAGACAATTAGTACCTAATCAAGCCAGACTGCCTGTTCATTGTAATCAAGCAAGCAGCTGGGTTCAGAATTAACAGACAAACTGAAGAACCAAGATCCATTCCTTATTCTGAAGTCTGATGGTACTTGGTATAACTCTACAGCTGTGGATCATTACAGTGGGGTGTGTATGGAAGTTTGTGAGTAATCAGATCATATTTGGTAAGTGTTGGCGGCATGGAGTTCATTGTCATGTCAACCACGCAGTGCTAGGTCATAGCACAAGTCTCTTAACTGGCAGTAATGACAGAAGACTGAATGCTTTGTTGGAAGTATCGGTGCAGTGTACTTGAGAGCTAGTGCTCTCGGAACATTGAAAGTATTGAACATGTTTCTTTGATTCAGCATGAATTATTCTTATTAAGTGAACTTGATTACAGGTTTATATTTGTCTAGACAATAAGAGCTAATCACACAGTCTGGCAGAGAGAGTTGTGAATGAGGGTGTGGTGCTGTTGTGTGGGGAGGATACACAAATAAAAATAAGTAAGTATTAGTCTACACGTGGGTGCTTTCTGGAACATGAGTTTTTTCTGTCCAGTTTAACAGATATAGTATATGAAGAGTTTTTTTCCAAAATGTGATATATTGATTTGGGTCGTCATTTTGAGAAAAACATGATTTTGCTGCAACTTATAGCATATATCACATGAAGCAATAACCATATTATAAAAACTAATAGCTGTTGTTTAAAATGTGCTGAGGTGTCATTAAACAACTTCTTTTCCATAACCCATCCCCCATCCCGACTTCTGTTGACTGTACATATAGGGTAAGACATAGCCCAGTGGTAAAGTGCTCACTTGATGCACGGTCCATCTGGGATCAGTCCCTGTCATTAGCCCATTGGGCCGTTTCTTGTTCTAGCCAGTGCACTACAACTGGCATATCAAAAGCTGTGGTATGTGCTATCCCTTGCTACTAATAGAAAAATGTAGCAGGACCTGAGGTTTTCTTTCTAAGACTATGTCAAAATTACCATATGTTTGACATCCAATAGCCAAATAATAAAACAATGTGCTTTAGCAATGTTGTTAAACAAAACAAGCAAACTGTACATGCACATACGTTAAGATGTCGTAATTTTATTGCTTTGAAGCAACTATTTTATGCATTGCAAGATCTGAGCTGCAAGTTTCTAAGCTGGCTGCCAATAATAAATGTATTTTTAGTAAGATTCCCGCTCAGAAGTAGTCTTGCTATGTGAATAACATGTCTGTAGGAATGGTATCACGTGTAGGCAATATGTTCAGGAAAACATGCTCTGTTTCATAACCAAGAAACATAATAATTTTTATGACAATCATTAACTTTATGTTGTATAGTGATTTCCCTAGAAATTAGGCAAGGCATGGTAGACAAAACACTTTTGGGGCATTTTCACCATTTTCAGGGCACTTGTATTTCATTAAAAATAAAAAAAAATAAAAATTAAAATAAACATTAATGTAATTTATGTGCTTGCTGTAATTTTATTAATTAATAATACCTTTTTGGGTGTTTTATAAAGGCAATTATAGAATTAATTACTGAAAAAGGCTTGTTTAATCTCAGGGCAGCATGGTGCTGATTGAGGCAAGATGGTGCTAAACTATTGAGGCATAGTGCTGCACCATGCTAAAACAAGCTAAGGAAAACACTATTGTACTGTACCGTGAATGTATGAACTGAAGAAATAACACACATTTTAATTTTTACTAAATTATAGCTTACATTTACATGGATTTATTAATTATATAATCAAATTACTATATTTTTAAAATTACTATTTCTGTTTTTATTCTTATTTTCAAAGATGCCCTATAAATATTAAATTTAACTTCAAAATGTTGTGGTGGTTGAAGATACTAAAACAAAATGTAGAATAACCATGTTCAGATAACGGTAGGTCACGGTTAACTCTTGTTCGTACAACACACTCAAAGACAAAGGTATTTATGTAATGTAGGTCTAAACATGAATGTGTGTAGTAGTGTGAACATGTGTATGTAATCTTGCCTGGTTTATATATATATATATAAAATAGTGTACACAGTACTTGGCCTACGTCTAAGCCGCACCTGTTCAGGTAAGTGTAGGAAACGAGTACCTGTAGAAAACAGGTCAGCATATAGTTAATGTAGTGGGAGACAATTACACTAAATCAAGGTGGTAGAAGGCACTGCGTATACAGTGACTGTTGGTTTTAGTAATGGCCTGTTGCTTCCTTATTGTGTGTGCTGAATAGAAAAACTCTTCTATTGTGGATTCTAGTAATAAGAACATGTTTTAGCAAATTCAGCAGAAAGATTTCGGAGATAATGTAGTTCCGTAAGTACATGTATGTTGGTTTGGTTAATGGAATGTATTTCGCTTATTGTCTGCGGAGGGTACACGTTAGCATAGACACATTCCTATCAGTTTTAGCTTTATTATTGCTAATATAAAATGGTATTCACTTACTTACAAGCAGGGGAGAATGTTAAAAAATTGTAGGTAACTGGAAATCTGAACTCATGATTTTTACTTAGATAAGTGATTGTTTATTTACTAAATAATTATATTGGTGTAACTAACCACTGAATTACTTAACCCAACACATCTGTACTGCAGTTCTAAGTACTACACTAATATTTAAAACATAATAATAATATTTTTCCATTGTCCAAAATTCAGTCTAAAAGATTCAAGATTGCAATACATGGATTTTTGTAATACACGAGTCATTGTAATACAAGAAAACTACCTGTAATCTTTAAGTTTGCAAGTTAATTTTAAAATTTAATTGTGTACCATATTGGCGGTTTGCATCAATTTAAAGTTGTTTGAAATATTGTACCTTGGTAGGGTCAAGGCCACAATGGTGTACGTAGTGGTTAAGCCTTCAGATTTAAGACTGGTGGGTACTGGCTTTGTTGTTCTGTATCAATTCCAATCAGAATAAGTTCCCATGGCTAATATCCTGGGACCCGTTCCACGAAGTGATCTCAACACTAAGATCACCTTAAATGCACACAGTAATTATGCACTTACATATTACTCTTAGCGCTAAGATTGCTTCGTGAAACAGGACCCTGAACTGACAGCCAAGATAACTAATATGTGTGCCTTGGAAAGCATGCTTGAAACTCAGATGGATAAAAAGCATGGAAATAAGTTAAAGTGAATGAATATAGTGTATGAAGACTGACTTACAAATGTTCATGCTCTTGCATATACAATATACAATACTAGTAATCTTAATAACATCTATCCATATTTTTTTTTTATCTTCCACATCTGCATATAGTACTCTGTAACTGATTTTTCCATAACTGTTATATGTTATGCATGCAAAAAGAATGATTGTTATTAAGCATGGTCAGGGCCTATCAGGAGCTGTGGTCTATTGGACTAATTTGTTGATTCATTATCTATCAGGTAGACGGGCGTTCATGGCTGGTCTGGTGGTTTACCTTCACGCTCTCTGTCCACATGGTGGCTATAATTACCGTATCTGCCATACACACTTGGACAGGTATGAAGGGTGCTTCTTCTTCTTGTTATTTGTTGTAATTTATTGCCATGGCTATATCCAATTATGGTTCAAGTATGCTGTCTTGGACACACTCACCAACTATCAGGTTGTTTGTTGTAATTTATTTCCATGGCTATATCCAATTATGGTTCAAGTATGCTGTCTTGGACACACTCACCAACTATCAGGTTGTTGTAATTTATTTCCATGGCTATATCCAATTATGGTTCAAGTATGCTGTCTTGGACACACTCACCAACTATCAGGTTGTTTGTTGTAATTTATTTCCATGGCTGTATCCAATTATGGTTCAAGTATGCTGTCTTGAACACACTCACCAACTATCTGGGCTATCTTGTGGTCGTTGTTTGTTGTAATTTATTCCCATGGCTATCTTCAATTATGGTTCAAATAAGCTATTCTGGACAGGACAGTGGTTAATTATAATTATTAGTTTTTAATTTAATTAGTAAAAGAGAAGTCAGTATTTAGTGGCTTTATACCTTCCCAGTTTTATGTTGGGCTATTTCTCGTTCCAGCCAGTGCACCACAGCTGGTATATCAGAGGCCGTGGTATGTGCTATCCTGTCTATGAGATGGTGCATATAAAAGATCCCTTGCTACTAATGGAAAAATGTATTGGGTTTCCTCTCTAAGACTACATGTCAAAATTACCAAATGTTTGACATCCAATAGCGGATTATTAATAAATCAATGTGCTCAAGTGGTGTTGTTAAACAAAACAAACTTTGGTACTGGGAACTCTCCAGCCTTAAAGCTTATGGCTGAACCATTATGCCACCAAATAATTGTTTTGTTAAATATTGGGATTTTTAAAAAACTGATTTGAATTGTAGTTAGTAGAAGTCACCTGCATTTTGTGGATGGTGGGTCTGTGGGTATAACTTATGTAATTGAATGATCATGAATAAAATCAAATAAAGATAATTAATAATAGCATGTTATGGTATTGCAAGAAATATTTTTAGTAGTATTGCCCCACAACTGGTATATCACAAGTCATTGTGTCATTGTATATGTTGTCCTATCTGTAGGAAGTGCATATAAAAGCTTCCTTGCTGCTAATGAAACAAATTAATTGGTTTTCCTCTAAAGACTAAGTGTCAGAATTACAAATGTTTACTAACCATTAGCCAAGGATTAATTATAAATATGCTCTAGTGGTGTCATTAAACAAAAGAAACGTTTTCCTATAGTACTACAGAGATGTGTATAAACCAGGTTAATCCAGGAGTTCTAAGTTTCATAACCCTTGAACACAATAGCCTTTATCTCTGCGGCAACAAGCAGACATTGTCCGTTCCATCCCATAATCCTAACGTTGATTACATGTTGGCTTTGTCTGGTAATGGTAGTCAAACAGCAGAAAATAACAATTTTACTACTGGGAATATTGTGTAGGTTGCATTAGATCAAATCAGTTTTTACTGCTGATAATATTAATATATTCTAGATTGATGTTCCACCTTGAACTTAGATACAAAAGTCTCTATTTTGTTTATCTTGAGTTTTTATACAAGTTTAGGAAAAGTGTCAAATGGCTTGTATTCATATATAAGGTATGAAAAAAGTATAAATATTATTTGATAAAAATACTGAATAAATGTATGCTTTGGACTTGGCTTGTAATTGTATTTATGTTTAGTAGGAATGTCAAAATAACCTGGCTGTTTATTGGCGCATATTTGTATTTCATTATGTACTGTGGTTATTGGCTAGTTTAACAATAATATATTTTTACAGTCTTCTTTTCATTGTTTTAACTGATATAATGATATTAGAAATCTTTTTGGAAAACCAACACCCATAGTTGTCAGGGGACGAAAAGAAGAGGAAGAAAACAAATATCCTGTTGGAAAAGGAATACTCATTTAAAAATAATCAACCTGGAAAGTACCTTTATTATTCTTAAGAAATTTACACAATAAAAAACCCCACCAAATGTCTGGTGCATTTTACAAACCTAGTCAGTAACTTTCATTGACAAAAACCACTTGCTTTAAAACCATGATCATTCTGGTGTATAAAGTAATAGAAAGTGTAGAAGACAACAAAAACGCCCAGATAACACATTCTACACATACAGCTTGACTTTACATGCAACCATGTCAGTAATGCTCACTCATCAACATTTGATCACCTTACTTTTGATTCCTACAGGTGAGGTACAGTGATATACAAAGACATTCCTATTTTGATGGCATAATTTAAATGTAATCGAGCCTATATCTAGAAAGAGGTAGCTGACACTAGAACTGCATATACGTACATGTATAGAACATCTCAGATGGTGAGCGAGATGAAAATACCCGCTCATATTACAAGTATGTGTTTAAGAATGTTCAGACACATTTTTCTCTCCTGTACGTTGAGCTGATTTGTCTTTGGACATATTTGTCAGATGGGAATTGATGTTTAAGAGCTTACAGGTGTGCATTAAGGTAAGAAGATTGTTTCTAGTCCGCATTGCTGACCTTTTCTTTACCTTGCTCTTCTTGGTCTTCAGTGGACAGATGGGCGTTTAGTGGACAGCCTTCAGAGAAGAAGAGAATGTTGATGCCTGTGAATTATCATACCATACTCTATAGGTACATTGGGACTGTCTTTTGAAGCACACCAAAAACTATGTATATTCATACCAAAAAAAAGTATTTTCTTAAACCATATTTTCATTTTCTGATTACAACATTGATTGCTAAGTTAGATCAGAAACTGCAGGTGGGTTAATTACAGAGATGTGATCATTCATCCTTTTATCAGATTTCATCTCTTTGTGTAAAATAATTTTCAAAAAGTAGATTGGATATGAAATCAGACCTCACCTTTTAAGTGGAGTTATCACTCTTGCTCTGCATCACTCCCCTGAGACAAGTTCAAGAAGAGTAATTTTTACCTCACCTTGGATTTATATGGTATTAATATGGCAATATCTTAAATGGCTCTCCCCACAATCGAAGTTAGGAAAGCGGTTAATTACTTCCCTCAATTTTTTTCCTAGCAGTGTCTGGACTTGATTTGAAATGCTGAAAGATGATGTTTATTTTGCCTTTAAAGTTTAGGTTTTAGCTTTTTAAAGATCATTTCAGCTTTTAGTTTTAAATGTGTATCACATCCCTGTAATTATTCTGTTGCCTGTTTAATACATGAAGTTAACAGAGTAGAACTTGTTTAAAGAGTGAAGCATCTTCCTGAGGTGTGATAAGTTACTGGATCAACCATCCTCATTAGTCTGCATGTGACAGAGCTTCCAAGCCAGACCACTTAATCCCGATTAACTAAAGTAGCCGTTATGTTGGAAGAATGTTTCTTTGCTCTCAGACAAGCCAATGACCTCTAGCCTAGTCATGTATGACAGGCTTAAAGGTTGTCTACCCCGGGACATTTGTATATTTAATCTTGGTTGGATATGACCATGCCAGTTAAGTTTGTTTAGTTTAACGACATCACTAGAGCACATTGATTTATTAATCATCAATATTAAACATTTGGTAATTCTGACATATAATCTTGGAGAGGAAACCAGCTAAATTTTTTCATTAGCAGCAAGGGATATTTTGTATGCACCATCCCACAGACAGGAAAGTACATACCACAGCCTTTAATATACCAGTCATGGGGCACCGGTTGAGTCAGGGAAAACAACAATTAGAATATGGGTCATCCGAGGTGGTTTGATCGTATGATGCAAACAGGCGAGCGCTCTAATGACTGAGCTAGATCCCACCCACTGACCGCACAAGCTCATAGGTTATCTACCCTGAGACTACCCTGTATAGATCTAGGTTGAATATGACATACCAGTTCTGTATAAACAGCTCCAATATAGAGTATACTATGTAGTTAGCAGTGGTTAGCACTGTCTGACCAAAACAGAAGATTCCATGATTGTTGTGAACAGATGAGAGTGAATTTGACATCTGACATAAACCCAACACACATTCTGGTAGCTCAGTTTTGCAAGAATGACATTTGATTGATCTCGGACAACACAAAAAACCCTTCAGCTGCTTTGTATTATCTTAGTCTAACAAGAGGACTCTATAACTAGTACATACCAACAGGTGATAGGGTAACATAAGTAGATACCATCATGTTATAGGTTTCATGTTCACAGTTGTGCCCAGACAAATGGTGCCAGATAAAACCCAGAGGGGGAGAGTTATTTTAATACAGTGTGATTTGATTAAATTGCTAAAAGATTGGATCCCTTATCAACAGTGAAAGATTACTAAAACTGACTGTTCGATTTAAATGTGAGGATTAAAAACATTGGCTGATGGAACATTGCCTTTAAAGTTTTATTGCTGCCAGATTTCTTTTTCTAGTATAATTTTTGTTGTAATTTCAGAAGTAGAAATTTACACCAAGAATTTACTTTTTATTTCCTTGCGTTTTATGTGTGTACACCAGACCTTTTCAGATATGTGATATAACTAGTTTATCTTACAGGCTGACATGTTACATTGTATATTGTGTGTCTAGTATTGACTTTTTAATACTATTAATAAAATATGATTCGATCTACATGTATAGACCATAGCTGTTTTGAAGTGTCTCTCAATATGTGGTTTTTAAAGACTTGTGTCATCAGGCATAGGTATACATGTATTACAAATGTAGTGATGTTACATTGATCAATTATAAAAATTCATAATCATGGAAGATTATCAACATTAATTGTTGTCCAGTTTAAATAATGGAATTGGGGTTTGTTTTCATATGTATGTAAAGAAAAAGGTATTAAATAGCTATTAAAAGTAAAATTAGCAATATATAGGGTTTATCCCTAGAACACGACAATAAATGGATGGTTCTTGTAGCCAACAGTTTATCGGTTGGTCAAACCGATTATATAAGTGATGATTAATGATGAATTTGCAGCTGAATCCCAACACTAACATGTAAACCATGTGGATAGATGGTGATACATAATTCATGCTAGCTCCATTGTCAGTGTTTCTAGATTCACAATGAAGATGATCATTGATGCCATTTTACAGAAATGTACTTCAGTTTTCTCTTTGACATAATGATAGGTGGTTGAGTTTTCTGTTTCAAAGATTTCTGGTTTCTTTATGACAGATGCTGACAGGTTTTTGCAAGCATTTTCTGAGCTAAAACCAAGATTATTGATTTTAACCCATTTTGCTGTTTGCATAAAATCAATACATTTGTGCAGTTTAAATACTACGGCATTCTTGCTGGCATAATGACTTTTGCAAGATTTAAAATGTTCCAAAGGTTTTTTTTTTTAATGAATTGTCTGGTTTAAGTTGATGCTACATGTATAATTGTCATGATGCAAAGCTGATGTCATTTTGAATATTTTTATACCTGTACTCTCGTTACCTTTTCTTCATTGACATAAATCAGTATGTATAAAACTGGTTCAGCTGATTACATGCCACAGGAGGAATAATAGACAAGAAAAAAAGATAATGTGTTTAAATGCAGTTGATTACTGTTTTAAATCAAAAGCATGGAGCAGGGTTTATATGCTCTCAATAATACAATTTTCACCGGAGATGCAGGGTCTCTTGAGAACAGTCCCCTTTAGTAGGCCAGTTTCTTCAATCAATTAATTTTTAGCAAATATTCAGTAGGCTCAGTGGGCTATTTGTTGCATCACGACTGGTATATCAAAGGCTGTGGTATGTGCTATATTGTCTGGGATAGTGCATATAAAAGATCCCTTGCTACTAATGAAAAATGTAAAGAGTTTTCTCTCTGAAACTAGATATGTCGGAATTACAAATGTTTGACATCTAATAGCCGATGATTAATAAATCAATGTGCTCTAGTGGTGTTGTTAAACAAAACAAAAACTTTTTTAAAGCTAAGACAGATTAGACCATTTTGTATGCTGTTACTACACGTACACTATAACCTTTCAGTAATATGCATTCCTTATATGACCAACTGTGACTTACTGGTTGGTATAGCAGCCATGTTTATTGTTGTACAGTTAGTACCTGATAGCAGAAGTGTTCACTAAAAGTAAATAACTCATTAATCTTGAGGTACTTCTTTACCTGGATGAACTTAACACAGCTGCTCTCAAAATTAGCAGATTACATTTAGCTTTTTTTTTCTTTCCGAGTTTAAAAAAAAAAATTCTTTGAGAGTTAAGACTGAAGGTTGATTATCTGATGAAAAATCACATGTTCAGTAACAGCTGGGTTAAGAACTTAGTGCCAAAACACTCTAGGACTTAGATTAGACATGAATAAATACACTGTCAGTGTCACATAGACAGGTTTAATACACCACTGTTGGTATGCAGAAAACCTGATGTTGTATACTATATATACTAATTCAACATGTTTTTAGAAATGGGATGTAATTCTTTGTTAGAATGCTCACTTGAGGGCAGTATAATCTTTTGCAAATTTGATCCCCTTCAATATATAAATCCATTGTTTTTTCCCCATTACTGCCAGCGCTCCCCAACTGATATATTAAAGAATATGGTATGTGTCTTGACTAGTGCTTATAATAGATGATTGCTGGTACTTGATAACTAACCATGCAGTGGCACCAGGCTAGCGATTTCCAAAGCTATCTTAGCACTACAAACTCATAAAACCCTTGTAGCTAACAATAGCTAACATCATAACATAACTAACAATGGTTTTACAATTTCGTAGTGCTGAGATAGCTTCAAATAAAATAGTGATGTCATAGCTTACGATGGTTTTACAATTTCGTAGTGCTGAGATAGCTTCAAATAAAATAGTGATGTCATAGCTTACGATGGTTTTACAATTTCGTAGTGCTGAGATAGCTTCGAATAAAATAGTGATGTCATAGCTTACGATGGTTTTACAATTTCGTAGTGCTGAGATAGCTTCAAATAAAATAGTGATGTCATAGCTTACGATGGTTTTACAATTTCGTAGTGCTGAGATAGCTTCGAATAAAATAGTGATGTCATAGCTTACGATGGTTTTACAATTTCGTAGTGCTGAGATAGCTTCAAATAAATTATGGGCTGGGAGTTTCTAACCTTCTATCAAGTCCAGTTCTTGCTGTTAATATTTTAATTAATTACCACATTCTGGGAATGAAACACATTGTATCTACTATTATTGTATGTATCAAGAAAATGAAAACAGATGGAGTAAAGATAAACTAACGGAAACCATGATTCATGGAAAAGCAACATATTGTAGCAATCAGAATAGTTGAATTAGGTGGAGCGAAAAAAAGCAACAGGTAGTTCAGGAAAAGGCAGCCTTTCTTATGGAATCTCTTGAACATAGACTGGTCATTTCAAGCTTTGTGAAGACTGGTGTTCAGTCTTTCTTGTAGTAGACTGGTCACCTGACGTGAATTTGTGAATACCTGTATGTGAAGTGTTGTTAAATGCAGTGTGGAAGTTTGGTGTTTGGTGTGAAATTCCAGCCTATCAGTTCACAGGCAGGTGTGTAAAATATCTCAAATACACCTGTTTGTATAAGAATCTTGCAACAACTTTAACTCTATTGAAACAACAAGAGGTGTAATTTTGGGGTTTGTTTTTTATTCAGATTTCTAATTCACATGTTAAACATTAAATAATTTCTGGTGCTGTTAAATATTAAATATTAAACAAAAATTTAAATTATTACTCCATTATCTGTAAACGTGCTTTGAAGATTTTTTATTAAATATTTATATAATGTTCCATAGCTGTTTTAAAAAACATCACGTTTTAGGGATGTGTTCGTTACTTTTTGTGTGCATTGTTACGGTGAAAAGCGTATATTTATTATGCTTACCGAGTCCACTGGATTAAAATGAGATCATTTATTTTTGTTCTGTGAGTACTAACTACACAAAACAATGGTCCCCTTGATAATTTTTCAAACAGCCCTAAACACATCTACATTGCATACACGTGTTTGTGCATCAGGAAATGTTGAGAGGAAAAGGCTTGTGCATTCATGAGTAATAACCACCCTCTGTATTCTACATTAGTCATGTCTGTTTGGCGCGCAACTGCTTTTTTCAAAATTAAATGTCAAGCAGGTGTCATTTCGCAGCTGTTTGAACTGCTAATACTGGTCACAACATGAAAAAACATATTTTCTTCTGAAATAAACTCAGTGTGTAAATATTTAAGAGAATGTTGGCACCTTGAGAATGTTAATATTATTTGTTATATTTGTTTTCTGTGGATAACATGCACAACTGAAGGTACGTGTACTTGCACCTTGTTTATTAAAAGACCGGACGAGAAAAGAGGCGGAATGTCGTAATGACTGTACTGTTTTAAAAGTGCTGTGCACTAAAACTGGAATGGGACTCGGGAGACTTGTTTTGATGCCAGCTCTTTCTGTGACCTAGTCTTGTTTTAGATATCTATGCATAGATTTTAGTTTACATTTAGAAAGCTCCATATTTGCTTTTTGGTGTGCCACATGGATAACATGTATTGCAGTACACTTGACAATGTAGCTGTTGTACATAAATAGACAACTGCACTTTTTGATTGCAGCAAAGATGACTGTTGTTTGCTCTTCTTTATATTTGGAGGGGAAAACATCACTGCATTTGTTTTGCTTTTGTGGATCAATTCCAGCTGGCACTAGTGGCAGAATATTTGATTGTCAGCTGCAGTCATACTCCGCCTGGCACTGTCCATTTCTGCCTGTTTGTTGTACTGGATTAAAGGTGACCAACAACACTCCTGTGTATGGAAGTTGTGCATCAATTCATAGGACTAGGTTTGGTGGCCAGCCGCTATCACACACACAGTGTCTGGCAGTGATTCAGACATTTGCTATCACACACACAGTGTCTGGCAATGATTCAGACAAACGTCGCTGTTGACATTCAACAGTCTGCAGTCTAAAGATGGAGTTCATCACTAAATAGTGCTTTCTGTGATACGGAAACATCATGTATGTTGGTTCAAAACTTTCATCAAAGTTCTGTTGTTGTTTCATTTTGTTGGAATTACTGCACAAAAGAAGTGCATGTATGTATCTTGACTGACATTACTGGGTATAAATAAGTAAATTCATAAATATTTTATCATATTAGTATCTTACTTTTTTTTTATTGTGTAATGTTCATAATTTTGCTGTTTGCTATGACATATAGATATTGATTGTTACATTTTCAGTGCATGAAGGTTATGTGATGGTGTTGGAAGGGGTTGAGGTAGGGTAAATGTGATGACACCTCATGTAAAGTAGTTTGTTTTTAACATATGAGTAACACAACAAAATCTACATCTTGTTTGTATTTACTGAGTGAACATGAGTTTGAAAAACAGTCTAGATATGTCAAAAACTATATTGTTTATGTATGTTTTATACCAGTACTGTTGAGACTAGTAGTTTTCTGGTAGTACTTTAGTAGTTGACCTATTTATGTATGTTTTATACCAGTACTGTTGAGACTAGTAGTTTTCTGGTAGTACTTTAGTACTTGACCTATTTATGACCAGTAACATGAACTTTGGAGGACCCATTATTTTAATAATTGCTTGGCAGGTTTGAACTTTGTGTCATTTTATAATAGTTTACTAAAAAGTGATTAACAGTAACACAGTGATCTCCATTTTAATTTTTATATCTGGACAAATTTGAAGGTCACCATTTATTCCTAACTAGCATGTTTATCATAGCTACAACATAACATATTTAAGTTAAAATAATTCTGACAGGTTCAGAACATCATCAGTTCTGTAATATTAGTAGGTGATACTAGGATGAGCAATAGTTATAATTTTGACAATGATATTTGAACCTGAGTAAAAAATGTTTATCCCCTTTAAAAAATGCATCAACAAACATTTGGTGCATACATTTGTTTATATTTAATATTTATTAAATGGTAAAAACTATTTTTATTAGAATTGATTGGGTTTCCTGTTATATATACATATGCAGTAAAACTGAAAATTATACAGACCACATGATCAGCCCTTCAGAGTGAAAACCATTTGGTAGATCTTGGTTGTAGATTAGTGGCATCATGAACTGTGCATTTATTTTGTTGTGAATGCTCTTACATTGTGATCAGAAATGTTTGTTCTTTATGGAATAACTCAAGTTTTGTAATCGCCCAATCATTACTGTAATTCGGGCTGTGAAAAATGCTATGGCTTGTGAGGAGATGTTTTTGTGTTTATGATAAAAACATGATAAAATAATAAATATCACACACAGCTTTTTAAGTTCAATTTAGGAATAATATTAACACTTGTACCATACATATATTGCATCTAGGCAAGTCAAGTGTTGACATGACTGGCCTAATTGGCAGGTAAGAAAAAATTCCAAGTGTACACCCTGTGATCATGGAGATTCATCCCCTCTAATACCATGGTTACTGAAGTGTCATTATCAGCTTTAATCTTCGACTTGAACACACAAACTACCCAGACACCTGTAGGTTTTTGTTTTCATTTTTCCTCAAGTAGAGATGGTATCTTTAGGCTATGGTGCTTGCTATTGTTAATCTCACTTGGGTGTATATGAACACAGCTTTTGTCAGAATTGCTGCCAGTCAGAGAAGACAAAAAAAAATTGAGATTTGTGTTGGAGCTGATCTAGTTTTGTTGATTTGGTGAACTCTTTGAGTACAGGTTTTGACTCGAATGCTGGGAACATTTTGTTCAGTATCGTATCATGATTCGCGATGCAAATTTCAGAAATCACTACACAATTCTTAACATTAAATATCAATTTTCAACCAATAAACAACTTTTGGTGAAATCAATTTATAAGTGTCCAACTCCATAGTACCAAATTTTGCGTCAAAGTGAGATTTTAAAATGCCTCGAATTTGGCAAATAAGAAGGCATGGCCATTTGGCCTTGACTGATGGATATTTTTAAGGGTATTATGGCTAAAAGGCAGGGCAACACGCCAAACTTCAACAAGTGTATTAATATGCACCCATTCAAAATAAATAAATGTGAACAGTTTCATATTTTTGTACTAAAAACTTCAGAAGTTGCATTTGAGTATGATGACCAATTACTAACATCCCAGCCAGTTTGGCCATAAGATTCTGATTGATTTTCAGGGCACTGGAGTATACGATTAGGACACTGCGGCAATTTTCAGCATAGCCACCATTAAATTCGAGCCTAGAATATGTATATAGGGTGATAATTATCTTTGAAAATAGGAATCTGTTTGAGAAAGGTCTGCTGATGTCCAAAAGAAACTTTACATACCGTATAACTGGAAATTTTCGAGGATTTTTATTTTCGTGGGTTTCGAGGGTAAGTAGTCAGCATCGAAAATATAAATCCTTGAAAATATTTCAAAAAATCAACAAATTCTAACTAAAATATTTATTATGAAAACCATAACACACTGACAATTTACCGGAACATTTTATTTCCTGTCATGCGCAGTACACCGGATACGACAAGAGAATAGTATAGTCAAAACAACAAGTTAGAATTTTTTTTAAGTTATTGCATGAATCTCACTGTTTGTAGAATATAATGAAATATTTTTAAATTTCGTATATTGTTTTTGTCAATGTCCGCCCGCACTGCGTCAGAGATTCTGGGGTGGATGAATGCAGATTTCAACATTTCCTGGCGTATTTTTAATTCTGACATAACTTTCATAATCCACCTTGCATGAATTGGTTTTATCGCCGAAGTACGCATTTCGATCTTGATGTCCGTTACAACTTCGCCGTGTTTCATAGCCAGGGAAACCCGCTTTGAATACAATGTGGTAAAATTAGACTTCATGGCATCCTTAAGTGCTTTGTTCACACATACGTCGCAATTGGCTTTACACAAAATCAAAGACTGTGGTCAGTTGTCTGTCGAATAGCACACTGGGTATCACAGTGGCCAATTAGGCTACAGGTGACTGTTCTATTGTTTAACTTTACACTTCGGTAGTATCGAACAACTGGCAGCCGAAGTGAAACTTTAATCAACAATAGCAAGTATTCTCGCAACTAGACTTGCTAAAACTCGAAAATAAAATCACTTTCAATTTAGATTTGGCAAACAACGAAAATAAGAAACCTTGAACTTTTTTTATACCCCAAACCACGAAAAATTAAGACCACGAAATTTTCCGGTTATACGGTACATTAAATTTTTATAATTTGATCAATATTATTGCTAAATAGAGAATAATACATGAGTGGCTGTTAAGATACCATTTATCTTACAAGTTATTTTAAAATGTATCTAACGAGCTAGAGCGAGTTTGATACATTTTGATTAAACAAGTTGTAAGATAATTGGTATCTAACGGACACAAATGTATGATTCTATTTCTTACATATCCTCAAAAACCAGCTTTTAAGCATCTTTTTTGATTAAAAGTTATTTACATCCCTTTCACTTGTAGCTAACTTATGCTTCACAGACAAATGATTATCAGGTTAACTATATGTCAGTGTAATCTATTTCAATTGTGCTGTTTTTTCATTGGATGTATGGCATTGGTGATCTGGTAATCACCTTGGAGCAGCCTTGTCTTGAAATTGTTAACTCACGTACATGTGTAAACAAGTATGTGCTATGAAAAATAACGAATGATGTTCTCACCAATGGGTGTTTAAGAATAAAACTAAACAATTTAGAAACTACCTGACAAACACTGCATTGTAACATTTAGATGTTGAACTTCATGATATTTTCATATCCCACCATACCATTTTTTCTATAATACAATTTCAAGCCTTGTAAAGTTTCTTTTGGATGTTAGCATATAAAGAGGTTTATAAATAAGCATGAACACACTGTTATATACTAAATAGATTTGAACCATTCTCTAACACAAGCAGAAAATAATATTACATAAACATTGTAATGCATGCAAAATTTGAAAGTCGAAAATATGTGGAGTTCGGCCTTTATTGAATTAACTTATTCAATTAAAAATATGTATTTAAACCTCAGCTATTAAATTATACTGATGTGGGGGGTTTTTGCGAGTTTAGGGAAAAGATATAATAAGAAATAGAATTCTTCACTTGGTTAGTCAACCATATAAACTGCTGTTACATGCACATAAGACATCACTAGGGAGCAAATTGCTTCACTTATAAATACACTTACACATATATACAAGTGTAAATATTGCAATACAGAAAATGTACAATTTGAAATGGATGTTATAAGATATCTAGGTGCAGTTGTTTGTAATGTTGCCTGAGAGACACATGGTCTAGTTAGGTGTTGATATTTGGTTATAACTTTATAGTTTGTCTTGGCTATTGACTTATTTGACTATCAGATCAGTTATGTTAGCCCATCTCCCAGCTGGCTTTGTAGTTGAAGATTCTTCAGCTCCCAGGCAAATATTTCAGAGTTCTTGTTAAGTAGATTGTCCCCTGACAGTTCGTTTAATATTTTACCTGAGGAAGTCGTTACCGGTGGACTTCTAGAGGTGTCCACATAGTGGTCATTGTAGACATGGCCACAATGAGAGTTTGAGTCAGGATGTTTACTGTTATGTTGGGTTTATGTTTCAATTGTTCTGAAAGTCTTCTGTTTACAAATAAATCACATAATTCGTCTAATTCCTAATCATATTTACAATAGCTTGTGACTTTACTGCTACCACCTTTTTCCTGTCTAAATATTAAATGCGTAAAAGTTATAGAGTTTGAGTGCAAATTCAATCAAAATATGGTATTCAAGAGAGTTATTAATATGTATGGTATGTGTGGTACAGGCAATATATAAATTAATTTAATAACCTGAGTTATTAGTTGAGAGATAGAATATGTTCTTATATGTCTCTTTTTTTTCAATATGTAAATGAATCCATTTTTTAAAAAGTTTTTTTTTTAAATGTTTATGAATGTATCTGATTGGGCTTTAATAAACATATTTTAATTTTATAAATGGTACAATTTCTGAAAAAATGGATCTGAAATTGGAGTCAGAAATAAGATATGCATATTGTAAATGAATCCATTTTTTTAAAAGTTTTTTTAAAAAATGTTTATGAATGTATCTGATTGGGCTTTAATAAACATTTTAATTTTATAAATGGTACAATTTCTGAAAAAATGGATCTGAAATTGGAGTCAGAAATAAGATATGCATATTGTAAATGAATCCATTTTTTAAAAAGTTTTTTTTTTTAAATGTTTATGAATGTATCTGATTGGGCTTTAATAAACATATTTTAATTTTATAAATGGTACAATTTCTGAAAAAATTTATCTGAAATTGGAGTCAGAAATAAGATATGCATATTGTAAATGAATCCATTTTTTTAAAAGTTTTTTTTTTTAAATGTTTATGAATGTATCTGATTGGGCTTTAATAAACATATTTTAATTTTATAAATGGTACAATTTCTGAAAAATTTTATCTGAAATTGGAGTCAGAAATAAGATATGCATATTGTAAATGAATCCATTTTTTAAAAAGTTTTTTTTTTTAAATGTTTATGAATGTATCTGATTGGGCTTTAATAAACATATTTTAATTTTATAAATGGTACAATTTCTGAAAAAAATGGATCTGAAATTGGAGTCAGAAATAAGATATGCATATTGTACCGTCATTGACTAGTCTCATACCTAAAATCTTCAGATACTTTAAAAAATATTTGCAATAAACTATGTTCTGAATTTGACAAAAAGAAGATCCAAATTGCTAAAGTAATAAGTGGTTTGACAGTTGCAAGTAATTTGTTACAAACAATGGTTTTGACTTCAGTGTCTAGTGTTAGCAAATTAAGCCAAGTTAAAAACAACAGGGGGACAAATTTTCACATGGTTGTGTTATGCAAGCTATTACATTTGCTATGTGTCTGCACCTGGTGTGTATGTGGTACGAGAGCGTATGGCGGTGGTCACCACACAGAACAACAGTGTCTTCTTTATACTTTAGTGATCTGAGACCCGGAAAGTGAGCCAACATTGCAGCGATGGTGACATCTTTGTGCTGATGCCCGACCCACAGCACAACAAAACAAAATAATCGTGTGAAAGCATTTGGCCATGTTTGTGCGAATGTTGTAATTTAACGTTTTTGCAATTGCTGTGTGTTTTCAAAGCGTGCTTTCAGGCAGTGTGGACTGGTCACTGGGGACATTTTAAAGTGCTTCCATTTGTTTTCATATTTTAATTGTTTGATGTTTCTATTCTTATTACGAACACTTTCACACTTGTGAGTTATAGAAAATTTCACATTTTGTATTTGAAATATTGTATCCCCTGCAATTAAGACAATGTCTACAGACAAAAAAATTTGCAATAAAAAAAAAATCAATCAAATATAGACCACAGCCAAAAATGTGCCATGGAAAATTTAAAAAGTTCACGGCAATATTCATGGCATTGCTGGGGGCTGTGGACAGTTGCAGGAGTTGTACTGTAAAGTTAAAATCCTGTTTTTAAAACATTATACAGCTACATTTGTAATATCTCATTTACAATAGATAACACATTAATTTTGTTACAATTGCATGCCATTCTCCAATATTATTTGGCAATCCTCGGTAATCAAGGTCACATTAACATGTAGTTTCCATTTAACTCTGAAGTGGGATATTTTTCTTCTGTTTTGTGTTCAGTGTAATACCACAAAAATGTTAACTGACATGAATGTTGTATAAAATTAGCCAATGATTACAGCACACGTTTATTAAAACTGTTTGTGTTTCTATTTAGCATTAGTAAATGATGATTTGGTGAGGTGAAACTGTACATGTGTTAAATTTGTTTGATATGCCATTTTCAGGGTGGGTGTGGGTGGGGGGGGGGTGTAATGTTTGTGATGTTGTAAAGCTTTTTTGAATATTTTAGTCCTGGTTGTTCTGATATTGAGAGCTTTAAAAAATCCCAGTGTTTAGTATCATCGTGACTGGGACAGAGGACATTGTACCAGTCTCTTTGATACATGTCTGTTTACACAGTCTGGTGGCTGGTAAGTTCAGATTAACTGGTGTGTGTAGCCATGTGTTCTCCCACACATCTGCAGGACTATCTTCACTTGAACTGACACCTAGTGGTCCATTGATCATCTTATCACAAATTCTGCACCAGATAATCACCCTAAGCCAAGTTCTGTGGTATGGTATAATAGGTTTCCTGATCATTGAGACTAAGATTCAAATGCATTGTCCTGGGCACACCTCAACAATCTGAGCCATCTACCATTTGCTGAGTTGATGTCAGGAGAAAAAACCTGCTTCTGACATGCAAGCTACTTTTGCATTAGCAGCAAAAAATATTTTATACATATGTGCATTCTACACATATGTATAAAACATTGATTACATTCAAAATACATGTATTTAAAGCAGTCCCTTAAACTTGCGGGTACTTTTGTAAGTATTTCTGTATAATGTATGAAGATCCCTTGCATGCTGCCATAAATATTCTTCTTGTTATTGTTATATTATCTGTGGTAATGGTGAAAACCCTTGCATAAATAGGCTGTTTATTGGATATTACAGGGTAGACGTCTTTTGGTACGTTATGGAAATACATATTGTAGGTAAGCATTCCAAACTGAACTCGTCCATGAATGAAAATGAGATACAGAGCTTGATAGAAGGAATAGATTGTGTCTATTTACTTTTTACATCTGCATTAGCATATTGCTGTAAGGGTTACAAGCCAGATGATGTGCTGAAAATATCACATACCATGATACTTAAAAAACCAGATAGGAGAATGTATGTGAATGTCAGAGTTGACAAGCACACCTTGTCTACTAGGCCACGCTGTGTTACGGAGTAGGTATAATACAGGTGATTGAGTATATATATTAATTTCAGTAACAGCCATTCCTACTAATGGATACATGTGTAACCCTTGTTCTTGCTATCAACATATACATTGAAGTCTGAAGTATTTTACTGGTGAGATGGAGTGGTCTTGTTAATGAACAGTGTTGGTGGTATGGCAGTGATATACTTATGTTTTATCTATGTACCACTAAGGAATCTAAGGAATAAAACTTTCATATGCTAAACAAAACAAAAACAACAAATTTAAAGAAATTGGGGATTCTATTTCAGTTGCTAAATTCTGAGATTCTGTCCAAAATGTTGTGTAATCCTGGAAAATTACTTCTTTGTAAGGGGTAATCCAAAGTTTTCAACATTATCCCCCCCCTTCCCCTAAATTATTACTTATCAACGTTTTATTTTATCAGTGGTGACCAGTCAAGTTTACAAGACAATTTAAACTAAATTTCGAGCTGCTTTCCATTCATTTTGACCACCCCTTACAGTTTTCTGTTGTCCAGCATTCTCATTCACGAAAACATACGCATTAATAAAATGTTCATATAGATGGTTAGGTGTTTTATGGACTGTTGTCGGCAATTGAGATACAAATTTTAACACTTTGGCATACAGATCTGTAAAATAATCACCCGCCATCCGGTACATGTGTGGCGCAAAGGATGTTGGGATCAAGATCGGCAGTATCAAAAATAATTTCCAAATCCAACAAAAAAATTGACATTTTAATAAACTACAAAAGTCGTACGTAAGTGACACCCCCTCACCCCTGTCATATGCCTTGTACGACAGAAAATGTTGAAAACTTTGGATGACCCCTAAGAGTATAGAGTATTCAAAACATCTTTTTTAAGCATGCATATAGAACCTTGAATGTTACAAACACATGCAGAAATAGTTACTTAAAGCATGAAACTGTAAACACTGCAGAAGGCCAAATGCCACAAAAACCATGCTATAGGCAGAATTATGCTACAATGTCAGAACAGGAAAGAGTGGTTTTAATGATGGTGCTTGAAAGCACATGTAGACAGCATAGTACATTTAGATATTTACAAATACGCTTGGCACACGGTTCACTAATTGGCAGAATTTGTGGACTCTGAGGGTGAAGAACTAACAAAGTATGCCATTCCTATTGTCCAGTTATTGATTGATCTAGAGTGCAAATGTTTTAACCAGACGCTCATTTGACAGACTTATTTAACGTTAACTGCCTTTTTTTGCCTCAGAATAAAAAGATCTTTGAAAGGACTGTAGTGGGTGTTATCTTCCAGTGTTTTGTGTCTTGTTTGCTCAGCTTTGTATCTGGCAGATATCCTCTTTCTATAAGTTTAATTGTTAAAACAAGAAAACAAGTGGAATGCATTGATTTCTGGAAGACTTATGACTTGCTAGGTTTTTAACAACTGTTAGAACTATTTAGAATAAAAAATAACTTTAAAAAATTTAAACATTAATATTTGTTAATTGCAATAACATTATGTATAGCAAAAACGGATTAGACTGTTATGTTTTAAAATATAAATGGACAAGTGACATGTATGCTTACACACTATACTTGACAGTAATACAGCACACTGCCAGTCAGCTAGTGATCACATGTGAATACCAAGCCCTGTGCTTATAAAACTTCAAGTCTGAACTCTAATACAGTTGTAACTCTGAGACTTCAATGTCATGGCAACACCATACAAATTGCATGCGTGTGATGTCATTAGAGATTTGAGTCTGGACTGAAATATAAGCACAGCTCAGATCAATTCTAGGTTATATATTTGCCTTCTGTCAATATGGTTATAGTTAATATTAGAAATGCATTTCCTGAACTTATGACCTTATTCATGATTCATTTTGACTCATACATTTGTCCGGCTGGGAAAACCAATCATCTAAATTGCCTGTCTTTTGTAGGAACAAATCCATTAAAACGGTTCACAGTTGACAAAAAGTGCACTGCAAGTGTTACCACCAATAACTGATAGCTTTTTCTCTCTCTTTTTTTTGGTTGGTAGACCTGGTGCTATTGTGAAATTCCCAGAACAATGCCAATTTGTTGTGCAACTCATTTTGTTACCAGAGATCTACAAGTCTTAATTAAACTCCATCTGTTTGGTATCATTATGCAGAGAGTCTTAATTATTGATTCCCAGAGGTCAGCCATGTGGTTTTGTGTATTGTTATTGCCAGTTGAATTATGAGGTCTTGTCATGGAGAGCTTGATGGCTTTGGTGCTGGCCATGCCGGCTGCTAGACAGTCTGTGTGTTTGTTGTGCATCATACTGTGTATATACACACCTATGTTTATACATTGCTGAAAGATGTTTTGTCAACAGCAGGTGGGAGGTAATTCATTGCCCTGTGATAGAAGACTTCATTGTACATAGCCTTGACCAGTAGGCAGACATCAAGTTTAAATAGGGCATCATCTGTATAGTTTTTAAATAGCATTGTTCATTGAAAATTAATAACACCGGTAATGCTGGTGAATACCTGTAATAGAATTTCTCGTATTGTTTAATGTGGTTGTATTGATTGCCACAGGCTTTTAAACAAATTAGGTCAATAAAAATCAATGAATAGTTGCAATTGGACCAGGCAAGTGAGCTATTGTAATCTGCCATGTGTCCATGTATATTTATGAGAGAAATTTATCTCTTTTGTTATCACTTGTTTAAACTGTGGGTGTAATTTAATATCTCTTTGGATCACTGTTCCAGCATGCATTTTGGTTACGGTGAGGTTAAAGTTTGTTTTACACACAGCTTTTGAAATCTTAAATGGAATGTTTTTGTGGTTGTTACATGTAGTTTCATTCTTGACTTAAATTGTGTTGCTCCCCCGTCCAAATTTCAGTGCTAGACAGAAGGAAGTAAATTTTATAAAGATATTCCAAATACAGTAGAATCTCGTTGGGTTGAACTCAAAAAGAAGGGTTGAATACATCGCAACACTCGAACCAAGAACGAAGTTCTGAGTTACACTTACACGTTGTTGATGGAATGGTTAGGTCGAACTACCCAATGGGTCGAACATTTTCTCGAGCACTGACGTGGTTCGAGCCAATGGGATTCAACTGTATATGTATTTTGAAATGTACATTGTGTTTTGAGCATAGACTATCACAGTGGGCCTAAAATGTTCCTAAGACTGGTAATTTTAATAGACACAAAAAAATTATGGAATTCAAACTGAATATTTAAAGAATTAATTAAAACTAAAATAATATTTGCATTTCTTTTTTCTTTTTAATGTTATTTTTACTAAAAATGCTGTGCACATGTATATTACCTATATAGGTATGTTTTGTTACTATTTATCCTAATTTAATATAAAAGTGTGTTACGTAATACAAATATTATGGTTAAATCCATTCATACATATTCATACATGTGTATGTGTAGTTATAGTACACCAGATTATGAAACATTCTTTTACTGCTAGAAAATGAGATAATAGAATTACCATATCTGTGTTACAGTGTGTACTTCATGTATGAGACCTTAACACTAAGCACTCCCTGCTGGTTAATGCTGAATAGACTGGTTTTGGCACATATTAATAATGCATACATAGGCTTGTGGTAAGGATGAATCAAGTGTGCGGTAGTTACTAACACACTACAGGTGTGACTGACCAGCTGTAAACCGACTAAAGCCCTTTCATGTTGGATTTTAACCCAAACCACATCAAGTACAGAACATTATCCACATGGACAAGCTTGTCAATAATCTGCATTGTATAAAACAAAGTACTTCTGCTACTCTATGTTTTGTTATTTCCTTTTTTTTCTTCACCTTTGAAAAAAGAAATAATATTTAACAACACCTCAGTACATTTTAAAGTATGGCTAACAGTATCTAATGTTCAAGAGATGAAATCCTCTATTTGCTAATTAATCTATATACAACAGCTTTGAGATCAGCATAGGAGAAATTAACTTACTACCATATTTAATAGTTTAAAAACAAAGTTCTAGCAAAAAAAACAACCAAATATTAAATAAATGGGTACACAGTGGTACATATCCTTAACAGCAGTAAACATTATTGAATGGTACCAGGTCTCAACATAGCATAATACAGCATATGGTTGAAGCACCAACATTATTTGTAGTTGGTTCCTAGACACTTTTAATAATTATGAGCCTTGACTTACTATTCATAATACTTATTAAAATAGTTACAGAAAACAGCAGTTTCAGATTGGCAATTGTCCATAATATAGTTTACTATGGAATGTGGTTCTTGGTTCCAAAATGATATTGCTTTACTTTCCATCATTGAGTATACCATTTAGCAGCTTCCCTACATAACATCAAGGCTCACGTGTAAACAAAATCTTTTTCTCAGCATGTAAAAATCTAAGGCAAGCTGTTTCAGGAAAATGATTTATGGTAGTTTTCAACACTTATTGACCTCTTTCATAATTATGGATTTGTGTTTCAGTGGAATTACTTATTGTAAGTGCACAATTGGAAATTTAAGTGCTTATCTATAACCACAATTTAAGATAGTTTAGTACAAGTATGTGTAAACACTGTTGTTCATTGTTATATTTTTGGATTTGATTACACAGGTAAAACTTTTTCCTATAAGAAGCCTACAGGCTTCTGAGAATTGAAAATGTTTTGAACCTTTTTATGGTTTATGCAGAAATAAATTAAGTTAATCCATTACTTTTTTGCCTTACCTATTATGTTCATGTAAATGATGTCCTGACTTTAATGCATGAATGAAAAAAAGATTATGACAAATTTACTTTCTTAAGGGGGATCCGTGAACAATTTTCAGACGTCTGGCCTATTTCTATAAAAAGGAAAGGAACGTTTGTTTAAATGACACCTCAGCATCTTTAAAACTATGACTATTTGGTTCCTAACATATGGTTATTTCGACGCTTGAATCCATTGAAGGTTATGAGTCCTACAGCCCATCACACTTTAGGTGAGCATGTTACCACTGAGCTATATTCTATGGTGCCTCGTGAAATCATTGACTGATCAAGGTGTAGATGTAAAGCTGTGAATGAAATAACAGCCTTGTAACATTATCAAATAATGATGTGTATATTACATCCCTTCGCCTTGTATTACATGGGCACGTGGTATTACATGGGCAGATAAAGATAAGATAATGTGTATATATAGTCCATCCCATCCTTTTATAAAAATGTTTTTTGTAAATAATTTCAGTTTGATTTGATGTAAGAAGAAAAGTAAAGTGTTTTGGAAATAACAAAAAGTGACAATTTTTGTGTGCAATAAAAAATATTTGTTTTAGATGTATCTAGCAGATGTTGTAATTGATTGATATCATGTTCATTAATACTTGAGATATTCAAATCAAAAGACGTTGTATAACAACACCAGTAGAGCACACTGATTAATTATTTATTGGCTTTGGATGTCATGCATTTGGTAATTTTTGACACATAGAGGAAAGCTGCTACATTTTTTTATTACCAGCAAGGGATCTTTTATATTTACTTTCCCACATTCAGGACAGCACATACCATGACCTTTGATATACCAGTTTGGATGGAAAAACCCCAATCAGAGAATTGATCCACTGAAACAAAAGAAACCTTCAAAGCATCTACCAAGGGTTTTTTACCATCGAACATGGCAGTTTTCTTTTGCCTCAGACCAGTTTATAACTGGTTTATAGTTCAGTAATAATGCATTGATGTAAGAAACCATGAGACAGAGTGGCACTTAACCATTTGTTTCATTTCTCATAATGTTGACTTTGGTGTTGAAGTGAAACCAAAAACACATGGACCAATGAATAAAAGCCCCATTTTCTATAGAGATGTCTTTGACTCTATATACATGCACCGTGAGCTGTTTTCTGTTGCCAAGCAGCCGTTTTACAGTCAAACACATTCAAGCAACCACCTTTTGACATCTTCTTAAATGACCTTACTATTTCCCTAAATGATAGTACACATTGACCTATATGCTCAATATCCACTTTCGACTGCTAAATCACATTTTTCTGTATATATGGAAATCATCACAAACAATTTGGACAAAAATTCTTTGCTGGTTTGGATAATAAATACAAAATAAAGAATAACATGGTGGGGGGGGGGGGGGGGGGAGAGCTTATAAAGATTTAAATATATGTATACAGTTCATAATAAATCTTAATAATTAACTATATTTCTTTAATAAACTAACAGATTTACTGTGAAAGTTACAGTTTCCAATTATTAGCAAGACTGTAGCTGCTAATAACTGGTTTCTAATATGTTATTGCTGACATTAAACTCCTTGCTAAGTTGTCATGGAAATGTGTAACGTGATCCTTGTTGTCCAAGCCAGATGAATCTTTCCTGGATGTGGTGGAAGGACTTGGCTGTTTGAGTTAATGTTTCACCTGGATTGATTATTTTAAAATACAGCCATCTGGCAGTGCTTGGTTGGTTTCTTACAATTAGGAAGTGTTTGGTATCAGTATCTAGAACAGGAATTATATTTTAGACGTAAGAATATTAAAGTACATTATATGTGTGTATTTAGTCCAAGGAATCTGGTTATAACATATTTAAGTGTTGAATAAATCTGCATGATCAGAAAAGGTGCTCTTTTTTTGTTTGTAAATTTTGAAATGAAGAAAAAAAGAAGTATAATGAAGTGAGGGTTTTGTTTGTTTGTGTAATTAAAATTTAAATTACGCATTACATAAACTTGTTAATTAACAATTTTTACAAATCCATTGTATTTCTGGTCAATCATGGTGTCTGTAGTAGCTTAAAATGTTATTTATTTAAATGTAATTTGTGAAACGAAAACGGCTTGTATGTCGGGAACTATTGAACGTTACTTCAACCCACATAAATAATTATAAGGTACAGGTTTAAAATGGTGGTTTCAGAATGATATATAACATTACCACCTCAAGTCCAGTAAAACTCTGATCGAGAACACCAGATCAGTTCTTCACTAATTATGATGCACAGAGTTAAAATGGTGGTTTCAAAGTGAACTGTAATATTACCACCAGACAAGCTAAACATTGATCAGGAATGTTCACCAGATGGCCTCAGCCTTGACTTGTGCTGTAGAGGCTCCCTGGTAAGATGAATGTGCTGGAAGTGGCTTTATAATATACACGTTTATACACTGCATCTGTAAGTATTTTACATTTATAATTCATGTGGGATGGGGAGGTTACTATTGATTATATGGTGAACAGGTCAAATGCCTGCAGGCTTACTTTTTTTTTGTCTTTTTTTTTTAAAGCATGTTGTTGATTTTTCTAATTTATTGGTCTTACAAAGTGTACAGGGTTTGAAAAAGAAGGTGTGAAAAGTTAAAATTGTTGGTAGAGTGTGCATATACCCTACCCTGTGTGGTAGTATCTGCAGCAGTAAAGGCTGTTTGTTAAGGTAAAGATGTGTGCTAATTTGAAATCTGTACATAGTAAAGAATAATATAATGAAGCCCACGTTAGATATGTGTCATTACATATGTAATTAATTCCTTCACCCAGTTTTTAAAATGACTGCCTTTTATACTGTTGTGCAGTATGAAGGGGATATAACTGCATTCAAGAAGCTACCATTAATCAATTACTCCACTATGGGAACACAACATTTATTACAATTAGTGTGTGTGAAATATGTAGGTTCTTTTTCCACAATTTTCTTATATGTTTTGTAAACATGTCTGTCAGTTTATATTGACCAAATACATGTATTTTGTTGGGGTTTAATTTTTTTTTTAATATTTACATTCTGTATGAAAAATAAAGCTTTTGATCACAAGTTTACATTTACAATTTTCTTCTGCCGATATTTGTTGCACTTGAATCCTTTTTTGTATATATGTTATCATGTAACATGCCCTGTTTATTTTGAACAATAATGCAGTTAAGTCATGCTAGGGGGTGATTTCAGGCAGAATAGTCACCCAATTAAAACCATTATGGTCATCACAAAAACAAAGCAAAACCACTTTTTCCTAAATCTCCTCATTTCTCTGTAAATTATCTGGGGGAAGAAATAACTTCTTCCTGTTTTGTCTGTCTAATTTGAATTATGAAATTAATATTTTATCTGCATCCAAGAAATAGTCATACTGTATAATCAATATCAATACAAATCATTTAAAATGTTTATTGAGTTGCATATATATCTAAATTGGAAATATATTTAACACAGTTCTGAAATATTTTGTTTTCTTTTTATCCGAGAAATAATCATTTGGTATAAAATATTTAATAATATAGATAAAATCTTTAAACAACTTGAAACGTGAATTTAGTTACTATAAATGTGTACAGCTTATGTCACACGGGAAAACCTGTTAGTTCATCGTAGAAGGAGACCGTGTGTTGAAGGTGACCTACAACTTAGAGATATGTATTCGTACACTTGTCTTCGGCTGTGATTGATAGGAGATGAATGAGCCAAGTACAGTGAAACCCCTCTATACTGGACACCATAGGGACCAAGACTAAAGTCTGGTTTTAAAGGTATATTTTATGTAACAACACTCAACACATTTTATTTACGGTTATATGGCATCAGACATGGTTAAGGACCGCACAGATTGAGAGAGGAAACCCGTTGTCACCACTTCATGGGCTACTTTTTTCAATTAGCAGCAAGGGATCTTTTATATGCAGTACATACCAAGGCCTTTGATACACCTGTTGTGGTGCACTGGTTGGAACGAGAAATGGTCCAGTGGGCCCACCGACGGGGATCAATCCCACACTGACCGCGCATCGAGTGAGTGCCTTACCACTGGACTACATCCCGCCCCAAATCCAGTTTACAGAGTCCAGTATTGAGGGTCTACAGAGGGTCTGGTTAGGAGGGGTTTCACTGTACATGTATAATACGTGGTGTCTTGAGTTGCTCACTTGGTGATCTGCTGATCATTGTGAAGGTTGAATAATGGTGTGATTTTGTATCTATTGCATAACTGTCTTGTCATTGTTATTTTAAGATAACATCACACAAAAGAAGAAAACCCCCACCATTATTGAAAAACAATGAGAACATTCTAAAGCTACAGTCTTCAGTGTATTTTTATTTTGTTTGATCATTTAGACTAGACCACCAATGTTAATGTTCTTGCCTTTGAATGTTTCACATAACACTGAAAAATGGCCTGCTATTTAAAAGGTTTGTGTTAAAAAGTAATACAAACATGGTGACTGGCTTGTATGTTATATGAAGGCAGTTGACGGTAACCGTTAATAGTGATATTCACGACACAATATTTCTTGAGAACCGTTGTTCTGTTAGCATGTTTGTTATGCAGTTGTAGATCATGTGAACTGCCCAGAACGCCAGCTGGAAAATCTTTTGGTTTAGCCAATTTTGAGATATATGTAGAGTATTTACTTGTTATTTCCTTATTAAAATGTGGTTAATTTAAAGAATACTTTATTAGCCAAAGACTGAATGTTGGAATCACTTTGTATAAAAATTAGCAATTGACTAATTTGGCTATGTACAGGGTGAGCCCTGATTGCCAGTCGGTTCGGTTAGTAAATGATTTTGAAAGATGAGTAGGCAAGCTTTTAGTTAAAAGCTCTAAATTAATGTTTTGTGATTTTTTTAATAAGTTGACTTGACTAAAACAGCGTGCTGTGAAAATGATTAAAATCTTTAGATATCCTTGGTCTAAATCAGTGGCACAGGTGGTCATTTGTTGCTATGGGAATGTTTGCTGAAACCCATCAAATACTGCATGACATAGATGGATGGACAGTTGTGTTTATATTTCTACCTGGCCAGCTGTAATGGGTAATGCATTTTACCCAGCTGTTTTACAGATGAATAGAAATTATGTTCTGGTAGACTGGTGCTTTATCTGGGTGTCATGCAGCTATCTTGCCTTTCATCATTACTAATTTAAGCAGTCCGTATGTAGTCCGATTTTTATTGTCTGGTCATGGATTCTTTGTGTTATTGTCAATGTAAGCTTTGTGTTTATTTTTTTCTACATTGTATATGTAAGAATACAGGTCTAAAGACTGTGTAATAAATAAATAAATATATTTGGCATGTACTATTAGCTGGTTTACTCTGTAAGCAAATGTCAGAATTTCTAACTTTGTTCTCTGTCTAATAAAATCTGTTCTTTGAAGTACACAGGCAAGAAAAATAACACAAGAATGACATTTTACCTGTATAAACATGTATCTACTTTAAACATTTTGTTTTTAAAATTTTCATTAGTGACATCTTTAGTCAACTGAGAATTGATTAGCAACCACTGTTTAATGTTTTAAAATTGTGTAGTGATCTTTGAAACTTGCGTAGTGAATCGCAACGTGATACTGACGAGGATGTTCCCTGCTGTAGATCCCCTGATGCATGTAGTATTCTCTATTTACCAATGTACTATATTTACTAATATAAAAATATTTTTCATGTACTTAAATATTTAAACATTTATATTTTGTAGGAACTTATTGCTGAGACACAGATACAGCGGAAATCTCTTCACAGTTTAGTGAGGCATGGGGAACAGTTGCTGAAGAGACAAAACAACTTTAAACTTGAAGTTGATCTCGAAACCCTGGTTTTTCTATGGTTGGAATATACCAACAAGCTACGTGGCAAGTGGTGTAGTCTTCAGGTTTCTTCTCTTTCTGAGGTAAAGAGGTCATTCGTGATACATTCTGGTAGAGGGAAGCTGCCAGAAAGTTGTGATGACAAGGAAAATGTTGGAGTACCAAAAATCAGCCATTCTCGAATATCCGTAGCACCAAAAGCGTTGTCCTTGGCTGCGATCCGAATATCAGATGGATCCTCAGTTAGCATCAAGCATCGAAGTTTCAGCGCCCAGGTCTGCTGCCTGCCTCCCAGTCCAGAGAGTCATGGCTGGTATGACCTTGGAATAGAGTCACCTCAGAAGCAGACGCCAAGCATGGAACCCGTTCAGAAGGTCGAGTTGAGTGAAGGTGCTTTCGAAATCGGGCTGGTGACGCCAGAAAAGAAAGATGGGAAGTTTCTGCAGGTGCTAGAGGAGTGGGGCGACCTTGACCTGCCGACTGGACCGAAGCGCCGCAAGATGAACGGAGACACGCCGAGTTCGATCCTCAGCAGCCGATCGGGATCCCCGTCACTTTTCGAGTGGTGCGATGACAGTCGGAGCAGCACGCCAGGTGGGTCCCCGGCCCCTCGGACGCTGGCTGAGTTCAAGAAGTACTACCGCAAGGATGAGCTATGGAAGGCCATCGAGCCGTCTTACCAATACCTGATGGACAAGGAGATTATCGAGACGTGTCGGGTAAGAGTGTTTACTGGGTCACTTGAATTTGTACATGTATAACTGAACAACAAAACAAACATTCATGTTAATTTAGTTTTCTTTAATTTGTTTCTTGAATTATTGAGATGTTCTGGGTCACTTGAATTAGGCATACATGTATATACTGAACAACAAAAAACCCCATGAATATTAAATTAGTTTTCTTTAATTTGTGTAACATTATTCTTCTTTAATTCTATTTTTATATGCCTGTCTATAATGAGTCGTATTATGGTATGGCATCTGTAGTTGGTCCAAAACAAACTGTTTAACCATACCATTGCAAAAATTTCAAATAATTAGAATGGAAT